>NW_026894170.1:0-177371 GCF_032452875.1 Bos javanicus
GCCATGCACACTGATCACGTGGCTGATCATGCACTGATCACGTGACTGATCATGCACTGATCACGTGACTGATCATGCACTGATCACGTGGCTGATCATGCACTGATCACGTGGCTCGTCATGGAATGATCACGTAGCAACCATATACTGGTAACGTGACTGATCATGCACAGATCACGTAAATGATCATGCACTGTTTACGTGACTGATCATGTACTGATCACGTGACTGATCATGCACTGACCACGTGGCTATCATGCTCTGCTCACGTGGCTGATCATGCAATGATCACGTAGCAACCATGTACTGGTCACATGACTGATCATGCACTGATCTTGTGGCTCTCATGCACTGATCACGTGGCTGATCATGCACTGATCACGTGGCTGATCACACATGTATCACATGACTGATCATGCACTGATCACGTGGCTCTCATGCACTGATCACGTGGCTGTCATGCACTGATCACGTGGATATCATGCACTGATCACGTGGCTGATCACACATGTATCACATGACTGATCATGCACTGATCACGTGGCTGATCATGCACTGATCACGTGGCTATCATGCACTGATCACGTGGCTCTCATGCACTGATCATGTGGCTGTCATGCACTGATCACGTGGATATCATGCACTGATCACGTGGCTGATCACACACGTATCACATGACTGATCATGCACTGATCACGTGGCTATGATGCACTGATCACGTGGCTATCATGCACTGATCATGTGGCTGATCAGGCAATGATCACGTAGCTACCATGTACTGGTCACGTGACTGATCATGCACTGAACACGTAATTGATCATGCACTGATCATGTGGCTGATCATGCACTGATCACGTGGCTGATCATACACTGATCACATAACTGATCATGCACTGATCACGTGACTGATCATGCACTGATCACGTGGCTATCATGCACTTATTACGAGACTGATGATGCACTGTTCACGTCTATATCATGCACTGATCACATGACTGCCTGTGCACTGATCACGTGGATGATGATACACTAATCTTGTGACAGATCATGCACTGATCACGTGGCTGATCATGCACTGATACCGTGACTGAGCATGGACTGATCACATGACTATCATGTAGTGATCACGTGACTTAATGGCGCTAATCATGTGACTGATCATGCGCTGATCATGTTTGCTATCATACACTGATCATGTGCCTCTGGAGGCAATAACCAAAGAGCTGAGTAAGCACGAATCAAACAGTCAGCAGGCAATAATCATGGAACTCAGGTGTGAGGAATCATGCTGCTCAGCTGGCAATAATCAAGCAGCTGAACAGGCAGGAATTACTCAGCACAGCTGGCAATTGTCAAGCAGATGACACGCTGGAATCGTGCAGCTCAGCTGGCAATTGTCAAGCAGATGAGCAGACAGTAATCACGCAGCTCAGCAGGCCCTGATCACGTGACTGAGCATGCACTGTTCACGTGGCTTATCATACACTGATCACGTGATGATCATGCACTGATCACTTGGATATCATGCACTGATCACGTGGCTGATCATACACTGTTCACGTGTCTGACCATGCACTGATCACGTGGCTGATCATACACTGCTCACGTAACTGATCATGCACTGATCACGTGGCTATCATGCACTGATAACGTGGCTGAACATGCACTGTTCACGTGGCTGATCACACACCTGTCACGTGACATATCATGCACTGACCACGTGGCACTCATGCACTGATCACGTGGCTAATCATACTCTGCTCACGTAACTCATGCACACATCACGTGGCTATCATGCACTGCTCACGTGGCTCGTCATGGAATGATCACGTAGCTACCATATACTGGTAACGTGACTGATCATGCAAAGATCACGTAAATGATCATGCACTGTTCACGTGACTGATCATGTACTGATCACGTGACTGATCATGCACTGACCACGTGGCTATCATGCTCTGCTCACGTGGCTGATCATGCAACGATCACGTAGCAACCATGTACTGGTCACGTGACTGATTATGCACTGATCACGTAATTGATACTGCACTGATCACGTGGCTGATCACACATGTATCACGTGACTGATCATGCACTGATCACGTGGCTCTCATGCACTGATCACGTGGCTGTCATGCACTGATCATGTGGCTGATCAGGCAATGATCACGTAGCTACCATGTACTGGTCACGTGACTGATCATTCACTGATCACGTAATTGATCATGCACTGATCATGTGGCTGATCATGCACTGATCACGTGGCTGATCATACACTGATCACATAACTGATCATGCACCATCACGTGACTGATCATGCACTGATCACGTGCCTATAATGCACTGATCACTTGGCTGGACATACACTGATAACCTGCCTGGTCATCCACTGATCACGTGGCTGATCATGCACTGATCACGTGACTGATCATGCACTGATCACGTGGCTATCATGCACTGCTCACGCGGCTGTTCATGCAATGTTCACGTAGCTACCATGTACTGGTCATGTGAGTGATCATGCACTGATCACGTAACTGATCATGCACTGATCAGGTGACTTATCATGCACTGTTAACGTTAGTGATCATGCACTGATCACGTGACTGATCATGCACTGATCACGTGGTATCATGCACTGATCACTTGGCTGGTCATACAGTGATCACGTGCCTGGTCATGCACAGATTACATGACTGATCATGCACTGAACTCGTGACTGATCATGCACTGATCACGTGGCTATCATGCACTACTCACGTGGCTGATCATGCAACGATCATGTAACTACCATGTACCGGTCAGGTGACTGATCATACACCCATCAGGTGACGGATCATGCAGTGATCACGTGGCTATCATGCACTGTTCATTTGGCTGATCATACACTGATCACCTGCCTGGTCATGCACAGATCACGTGACAAATCATGAACTGATCACATAGCTATCATGAACTGATCACCTGGCTGATCATGCACTGATCACGAGACTGATCATGCACTGTTCACGTCTATATCATGCACTGATCACATGACTGCCCGTGCACTGATCACGTGGATGATCATACACTAATCTTGTGAGAGATCATGCACTGATCACGTGGCTGATCATGCACTGATACCATGACTGAGCATGGACTGATCACATGACCATCATGTAGTGATCACGTGACTTAATGGCGCTGATCATGTGACTGATCATGCGCTGATCATGTTTGCTATCATACACTGATCATGTGCCTCTGGAGGCAATAAACAAAGAGCTGAGTAGGCACGAATCAAACAGTCAGCAGGCAATAATCATGGAACTCAGGTGTGAGGAATCATGCTGCTCAGCTGGCAATAATCAAGCAGCTGAACAGGCAGGAATTACGCAGCACAGCTGGCAATTGTCAAGCAGATGACAGGCAGGAATCGTGCAGCTCAGCTGGCAATTGTCAAGCAGATGAGAAGACAGTAATCACGCAGCTCAGCAGGCCCAGATCACGTGACTGAGCATGCACTGTTCACGTGGCTGATCATACACTGATCACGTGATGATCATGCACTGATCACTTGGATATCATGCACTGATCACGTGTCTGACCATGCAGTGCTCACGTGGCTGATTATACACTGCTCACGTAACTGATCAGGCACTGATCACGTGGCTATCATGCACTGATCACGTGGCTGAACATGCACTGTTCACGTGGCTGATCACACACCTGTCACGTGACATATCATGCGCTGATCACGTGGCACTCATGCACTGATCACGTGGCTGATCATACTCTGCTCACGTAACTGATCATGCACACATCACGTGGCTATCATGCACTGCTCACGTGGCTTATCATGGAATGATCACGTAGCAACCATATACTGGTAACGTGACTGATCATGCAAGATCACGTAAATGATCATGCACTGTTCACGTGCCTGATCATGTACTGATCACGTGACTGATCATGCACTGACCACGTGGCTATCATGCTCTGCTCACGTGGCTGATCATGCAACGATCACGTAGCAACCATGTACTGGTCAGGTGACTGATCATGCACTGATCACGTAATTGATCCTGCACTGATCACGTGGCTCTCATGCACTGATCACGTGGCTGTCATGCACTGATCACGTGGATATCATGCACTGATCACGTGGCTGATCACACGTATCACATGACTGATCATGCACTGATCACGTGGCTGATCATGCACTGATTACGTGGCTATCATGCACTGATCATGTGGCTGATCAGGCAATGATCACACAGCTACCATTTACTGGTCACGTGACTGATCATGCACTGAACACGTAATTGATCATGCACTGATCATGTGGCTGATCATGCACTGATCACTTGCCTGATCATACACTGATCGCGTGCCTGGTCATGCACTGATCGCGTGGCTGATCATGCACTGATCACGTGGCTATCATGCACTGATCACGTGGCTATCATGCACTGATCACGTGGCTGATAAGGCAATGATCACGTAGCTACCATGTACTGGTCACGTGACTGATCATGCACTGATCACGTAATTGATCATGCACTTATCATGTGGCTGATCATGCACTGATCACGTGGCTGATCATACACTGATCACATAACTGATCATGCACTGATCACGTGCCTGGTCATGCACTGATCACGTGGCTGATCATGCACTGATCACGTGACTGATCATGCACTGATCTCGTGTCTGATCATGCACTGATCACGTGCCTATCATGCACTGCTCACGTGGCTGATCATGCCATCATCACGCAGCTACCATGTACTGGTCACAGGACTGATCATGCACTGATCACGTGACTGATCATGCAGTGATCACGTGGCTATCATGAACTACTCACGTGGCTGATCATGCACTGATCATGTAGCTACCATGTACAGGTCATGTGAATGATCATACACCCATCTGGTGACTGATCATGCACTGATCACGTGGCTATCATGCACTGATCACGAGACTGATCATGCACTGTTCACGTCTATATCATGCACTGATCACATGACTGCCTGTGCACTGATCACGTGGATGATCATACACTAATCTTGTGACAGATCATGCACTGATCACGTGGCTGATCATGCACTGATACCGTGACTGAGCATGGACTGATCACATGCCTATCATGTAGTGATCACGTGACTTAATGGCCCTGATCATGTGACTGATCATGCGCTGATCATGTTTGCTATCATACAGTGATCATGTGCCTCTGGATGCAATAAACAAAGAGCTGAGTAGGCACGAATCAAACAGTCAGCAGGCAATAATCATGGAACTCAGGTGTGAGGAATCATGCTTCTCAGCTGGCAATAATCAAGCAGCTGAGCAGGCAGGAATTACGCAGCACAGCTGGCAATTGTCAAGCAGATGAAAGGCAGGAATTGTGCAGCTCAGCTCGCAATTGTCAAGCAGATGAGCAGACAGTAATCACGCAGCTCAGCAGGCCCAGATCACGTGACTGAGCATGCACTGTTCAACTGGCTGATCATACACTGATCACGTGATGATCATGCACTGATCACTTGGATATCATGCACTGATCACGTGGCTGATCATGCACTGTTCACGTGTCTGACCATGCACTGATCACGTGGCTGATCATACACTGCTCACGTAACTGATCATGCACTGATCACGTGGCTGAACATGCACTGTTCACGTGGCTGATCACACACCTGTCACGTGACATATCATGCACTGATCACGTGGCACTCATGCACTGATCACGTGGCTGATCAAACTCTGCTCACGTAACTCATGCACACATCACGTGGCTATCATGCACTGCTCACGTGGCTCGTCATGGAATGATCACGTAGCAACCATATACTGGTAACGTGACTGATCATGCAAAGATCACGTAAATGATCATGCACTGTTCACGTGACTGATCATGTACTGACCAAGTGACTGATCATGCACTGACCACGTGGCTATCATGCTCTACTGACGTGGCTGATCATGCAACCCTCACGTAGCAACCATGTACTGGTCACGTGACTGATCATGCACTGATCACGTGATTGATCATGCACTGATCACGTGGCTGATCACACATGTATCACGTGACTGATCATGCACTGATCACCTGGCTCTCATGCACTGATCACGTGGCTATCATGCACTGATCACGTGGATATCATGCACTGATCACATGGATGATCACACACGTATCACATGACTGATCATGCACTGATCACGTGGCTATCATGCACTGATCACGTGGCTATCATGCACTGATCACGTGGCTGATCATGCAATGATCACGTAGCTACCATGTACTGGTCACGTGACTGATCATGCACTGATCACGTAATTGATCATGCACTGATCATGTGGCTGATCATGCACTGATCACGTGGCTGATCATACACTGAACACATAACTGATCATGCACTGATCACGTGGCTATCATGCACTGATCACTTTGGTGGACATACACTGATCACGTGGCTGATCATGCACTGATCACGTGGCTGATCATGCACTGATCACGTGACTGATCATGCACTGATCACGTGTCTGATCATGCACTGATCACGTGGCTATCATGCACTGATCACGTGGCTGATCATGCACTGATCACGTGGCTGATCACACACTGATCACGTGACTATCATGCACTGATCACGTGGCACTCATGCACTGATCACGTGGCTGATCATACACTGCTCACGTAACTCATGCACTGATCACGTGGCTATCATGCACTGCTCACGTGGCTGATCATGGAATGATCACGTAGCTATCATGCACTGATCACGTGACTGATCATGCACTGATCACGTAACTGATCATGCACTGATCACGTGACTGATCATGCACTGATCACGTGACTGATCATGCACTGATCACGTGGCTATCATGCACTGATCACGTGGCTGATCATGCAATGATCACGTAGCAACCATGCACTGGTCACGTGACTGATCATGCACTGATCACGTAATTGATCATGCACTGATCACGTGGCTGATCACACATGATCACGTGACTGATCATGCACTGATCACGTGGCTGATCATGCACTGATCACGTGGCTGATCATGCACTGATCACGTGGCTGATCATGCACTGATCACGTAGCTACCATGTACTGATCACGTGACTGATCATGCACTGATCACGTAATTGATCATGCACTGATCACGTGGCTGATCATGCACTGATCACGTGGCTGATCATGCACTGATCACGTGACTGATCATGCACGATCACGTGACTGATCATGCACTGATCACGTGGCTATCATGCACTGATCACGTGGCTGATCATGCACTGATCACGTGCCTGATCATGCACTGATCACGTGGCTGATCATGCACTGATCACGTGACTGATCATGCACTGATCACGTGGCTATCATGCACTGATCACGTGGCTGATCATGCACTGATCACGTAGCTACCATGTACTGGTCACGTGACTGATCATGCACTGATCACGTGGCTGATCATGCACTGATCACGTGACTGATCATGCACTGATCACGTGGCTGATCATGCACTGATCACGTGACTGATCATGCACTGATCACGTGGTATCATGCACTGATCACGTGGCTGATCATACACTGATCACGTGGCTGATCATGCACTGATCACGTGACTGATCATGCACTGATCACGTGACTGATCATGCACTGATCACGTGGCTATCATGCACTGCTCACGTGGCTGATCATGCACTGATCACGTAGCTACCATGTACGGTCACGTGACTGATCATGCACTGATCACGTGACTGATCATGCACTGATCACGTGGCTATCATGCACTGATCACGTGGCTGATCATGCACTGATCACTGCCTGATCATGCACAGATCACGTGACTGATCATGCACTGATCACGTGCTATCATGCACTGATCACGTGGCTGATCATGCACTGATCACGAGACTGATCATGCACTGTTCACGTCTATATCATGCACTGATCACATGACTGCCCGTGCACTGATCACGTGGATGATCATACACTAATCTTGTGACAGATCATGCACTGATCACGTGGCTGATCATGCACTGATACCGTGACTGAGCATGGACTGATCACATGACTATCATGTAGTGATCACGTGACTTAATGGCGCTGATCATGTGACTGATCATGCGCTGATCATGTTTGCTATCATACACTGATCATGTGCCTCTGGAGGCAATAAACAAAGAGCTGAGTAGGCACGAATCAAACAGTCAGCAGGCAATAATCATGGAACTCAGGTGTGAGGAATCATGCTGCTCAGCTGGCAATAATCAAGCAGCTGAACAGGCAGGAATTACGCAGCACAGCTGGCAATTGTCAAGCAGATGACAGGCAGGAATCGTGCAGCTCAGCTGGCAATTGTCAAGCAGATGAGCAGACAGTAATCACGCAGCTCAGCAGGCCCAGATCACGTGACTGAGCATGCACTGTTCACGTGGCTGATCATACACTGATCACGTGATGATCATGCACTGATCACTTGGATATCATGCACTGATCACGTGTCTGACCATGCAGTGCTCACGTGGCTGATTATACACTGCTCACGTAACTGATCATGCACTGATCACGTGGCTATCATGCACTGATCACGTGGCTGAACATGCACTGTTCACGTGGCTGATCACACACCTGTCACGTGACATATCATGCACTGATCACGTGGCACTCATGCACTGATCACGTGGCTGATCATACTCTGCTCACGTAACTGATCATGCACACATCACGTGGCTATCATGCACTGCTCACGTGGCTGATCATGGAATGATCACGTAGCAACCATATACTGGTAACGTGACTGATCATGCAAAGATCACGTAAATGATCATGCACTGTTCACGTGCCTGATCATGTACTGATCACGTGACTGATCATGCACTGATCACGTGGCTATCATGCTCTGCTCACGTGGCTGATCATGCAACGATCACGTAGCAACCATGTACTGGTCACGTGACTGATCATGCACTGATCACGTAATTGATCCTGCACTGATCACGTGGCTCATCATGCACTGATCACGTGGCTGATCATGCACTGATCACGTGGCTATCATGCACTGATCACGTGGCTGATCACACACGTATCACGTGACTGATCATGCACTGATCACGTGGCTATCATGCACTGATCACGTGGCTATCATGCACTGATCATGTGGCTGATCATGCAATGATCACGTAGCAACCATATACTGGTCACGTGACTGATCATGCACTGATCACGTAATTGATCATGCACTGATCACGTGGCTGATCATGCACTGATCACGTGGCTGATATACACTGATCACGTGCCTGATCATGCACTGATCACGTGGCTGATCATGCACTGATCACGTGGCTATCATGCACTGATCACGTGGCTATCATGCACTGATCACGTGGCTGATCATGCAATGATCACGTAGCTACCATGTACTGATCACGTGACTGATCATGCACTGATCACGTAACTGATCATGCACTGATCACGTGGCTGATCATGCACTGATCACGTGGCTGATCATGCACTGATCACATGACTGATCATGCACTGATCACGTGCCTGGTCATGCACTGATCACGTGGCTGATCATGCACTGATCACGTGACTGATCATGCACTGATCTCGTGTCTGATCATGCACTGATCACGTGCCTATCATGCACTGCTCACGTGGCTGATCATGCCATGATCACGCAGCTACCATGTACTGGTCACATGACTGATCATGCACTGATCACGTGACTGATCATGCAGTGATCACGTGGCTATCATGAACTACTCACGTGGCTGATCATGCACTGATCATGTAGCTACCATGTACAGGTCATGTGAATGATCATACACCCACTGGTGACTGATCATGCACTGATCACGTGGCTATCATGCACTGATCACGAGACTGATCATGCACTGTTCACGTCTATATCATGCACTGATCACATGACTGCCTGTGCACTGATCACGTGGATGATCATACACTAATCTTGTGACAGATCATGCACTGATCACGTGGCTGATCATGCACTGATACCGTGACTGAGCATGGACTGATCACATGACTATCATGTAGTGATCACGTGACTTAATGGCGCTGATCATGTGACTGATCATGCGCTGATCATGTTTGCTATCATACACTGATCATGTGCCTCTGGAGGCAATAAACAAAGAGCTGAGTAGGCACGAATCAAACAGTCAGCAGGCAATAATCATGGAACTCAGGTGTGAGGAATCATGCTGCTCAGCTGGCAATAATCAAGCAGCTGAGCAGGCAGGAATTACGCAGCACAGCTGGCAATTGTCAAGCAGATGACAGGCAGGAATCGTGCAGCTCAGCTGGCAATTGTCAAGCAGATGAGCAGACAGTAATCACGCAGCTCAGCAGGCCCAGATCACGTGACTGAGCTTGCACTGTTCACGTGGCTGATCATACACTGATCACGTGATGATCATGCACTGATCACTTGGATATCATGCACTGATCACGTGGCTGATCATACACTGTTCACGTGTCTGACCATGCACTGATCACGTGGCTGATCATACACTGCTCACGTAACTGATCATGCACTGATCACGTGGCTATCATGCACTGATCACGTGGCTGAACATGCACTGTTCACGTGGCTGATCACACACCTGTCACGTGACATATCATGCACTGATCACGTGGCACTCATGCACTGATCACGTGGCTGATCATACTCTGCTCACGTAACTCATGCACACATCACGTGGCTATCATGCACTGCTCACGTGGCTCGTCATGGAATGATCACGTAGCTACCATATACTGGTCACGTGACTGATCATGCAAAGATCACGTAAATGATCATGCACTGTTCACGTGACTGATCATGTACTGATCACGTGACTGATCATGCACTGACCACGTGGCTATCATGCTCTGCTCACGTGGCTGATCATGCAATGATCACGTAGCAACCATGTACTGGTCACGTGACTGATCATGCACTGATCACGTAATTGATACTGCACTGATCACGTGGCTGATCACACATGATCACGTGACTGATCATGCACTGATCACGTGGCTGATCATGCACTGATCACGTGGCTGTCATGCACTGATCACGTGGCTGATCATGCACTGATCACGTGGCTACCATGCACTGATCACGTGACTGATCATGCACTGATCACGTGGCTGATCATGCACTGATCACGTGGCTGATCATGCACTGATCACGTGGCTGATCATGCACTGATCACGTGACTGATCATGCACTGATCACGTGACTGATCATGCACTGATCACGTGGCTATCATGCACTGATCACGTGGCTGATCATGCACTGATCACGTGCCTGATCATGCACTGATCACGTGGCTGATCATGCACTGATCACGTGACTGATCATGCACTGATCACGTGGCTATCATGCACTGATCACGTGGCTGATCATGCACTGATCACGTAGCTACCATGCACTGATCACGTGACTGATCATGCACTGATCACGTAACTGATCATGCACTGATCACGTGACTGATCATGCACTGATCACGTGACTGATCATGCACTGATCACGTGACTGATCATGCACTGATCACGTGGTATCATGCACTGATCACGTGGCTGATCATGCACTGATCACGTGGCTGATCATGCACTGATCACGTGACTGATCATGCACTGATCACGTGACTGATCATGCACTGATCACGTGGCTATCATGCACTGATCACGTGGCTGATCATGCAATGATCACGTAGCTACCATGTACTGGTCACGTGACTGATCATGCACTGATCACGTGACTGATCATGCACTGATCACGTGGCTATCATGCACTGATCACGTGGCTGATCATGCACTGATCACGTGCTCATGCACAGATCACGTGACTGATCATGCACTGATCACGTGCTGATCATGCACTGATCACGTGGCTGATCATGCACTGATCACGAGACTGATCATGCACTGTTCACGTCTATATCATGCACTGATCACATGACTGCCCATGCACTGATCACGTGGATGATCATACACTAATCTTGTGACAGATCATGCACTGATCACGTGGCTGATCATGCACTGATACCGTGACTGAGCATGGACTGATCACATGACTATCATGTAGTGATCACGTGACTTAATGGCGCTGATCATGTGACTGATCATGCGCTGATCATGTTTGCTATCATACACTGATCATGTGCCTCTGGAGGCAATAAACAAAGAGCTGAGTAGGCACGAATCAAACAGTCAGCAGGCAATAATCATGGAACTCAGGTGTGAGGAATCATGCTGCTCAGCTGGCAATAATCAAGCAGCTGAACAGGCAGGAATTACGCAGCACAGCTGGCAATTGTCAAGCAGATGACAGGCAGGAATCGTGCAGCTCAGCTGGCAATTGTCAAGCAGATGAGCAGACAGTAATCACGCAGCTCAGCAGGCCCAGATCACGTGACTGAGCATGCACTGTTCACGTGGCTGATCATACACTGATCACGTGATGATCATGCACTGATCACTTGGATATCATGCACTGATCACGTGGCTGATCATGCACTGATCACGTGGCTGATCATGCACTGATCACGTGACTGATCATGCACTGATCACGTGGCTATCATGCACTGATCACGTGGCTGATCATGCACTGATCACGTGGCTGATCATGCACTGATCACGTGGCTGATCATGCACTGATCACGTGACTGATCATGCACTGATCACGTGGCTATCATGCACTGATCACGTGGCTGATCATGCACTGATCACGTGGCTGATCACACACTGTCACGTGACTATCATGCACTGATCACGTGGCACTCATGCACTGATCACGTGGCTGATCATACACTGATCACGTAACTCATGCACTGATCACGTGGCTATCATGCACTGATCACGTGGCTGATCATGCACTGATCACGTAGCTATCATATACTGGTCACGTGACTGATCATGCACTGATCACGTACTGATCATGCACTGATCACGTGACTGATCATGCACTGATCACGTGACTGATCATGCACTGATCACGTGGCTATCATGCACTGATCACGTGGCTGATCATGCAATGATCACGTAGCAACCATGTACTGGTCACGTGACTGATCATGCACTGATCACGTAATTGATCATGCACTGATCACGTGGCTGATCACACTGATCACGTGACTGATCATGCACTGATCACGTGGCTATCATGCACTGATCACGTGGCTATCATGCACTGATCACGTGGCTGATCATGCAATGATCACGTAGCTACCATGCACTGATCACGTGACTGATCATGCACTGATCACGTAATTGATCATGCACTGATCACGTGGCTGATCATGCACTGATCACGTGGCTGATCATGCACTGATCACGTAACTGATCATGCACTGATCACGTGACTGATCATGCACTGATCACGTGGCTATCATGCACTGATCACGTGGCTGATCATGCACTGATCACGTGCCTGATCATGCACTGATCACGTGGCTGATCATGCACTGATCACGTGACTGATCATGCACTGATCACGTGGCTATCATGCACTGATCACGTGGCTGATCATGCAATGATCACGTAGCTACCATGTACTGGTCACGTGACTGATCATGCACTGATCACGTAACTGATCATGCACTGATCACGTGACTGATCATGCACTGATCACGTGGTGATCATGCACTGATCACGTGACTGATCATGCACTGATCACGTGGCTATCATGCACTGATCACGTGGCTGATCATGCACTGATCACGTGGCTGATCATGCACTGATCACGTGACTGATCATGCACTGATCACGTGACTGATCATGCACTGATCACGTGGCTATCATGCACTGCTCACGTGGCTGATCATGCAATGATCACGTAGCTACCATGTACTGGTCACGTGACTGATCATGCACTGATCACGTGACTGATCATGCAGTGATCACGTGGCTATCATGCACTGATCACGTGGCTGATCATGCACTGATCACGTGCTGATCATGCACAGATCACGTGAATGATCATGCACTGATCACGTGCTGATCATGCACTGATCACGTGGCTATCATGCACTGATCACGAGACTGATCATGCACTGTTCACGTCTATATCATGCACTGATCACATGACTGCCCGTGCACTGATCACGTGGATGATCATACACTAATCTTGTGACAGATCATGCACTGATCACGTGGCTGATCATGCACTGATACCGTGACTGAGCATGGACTGATCACATGACTATCATGTAGTGATCACGTGACTTAATGGCGCTGATCATGTGACTGATCATGCGCTGATCATGTTTGCTATCATACACTGATCATGTGCCTCTGGAGGCAATAAACAAAGAGCTGAGTAGGCACGAATCAAACAGTCAGCAGGCAATAATCATGGAACTCAGGTGTGAGGAATCATGCTGCTCAGCTGGCAATAATCAAGCAGCTGAACAGGCAGGAATTACGCAGCACAGCTGGCAATTGTCAAGCAGATGACAGGCAGGAATCGTGCAGCTCAGCTGGCAATTGTCAAGCAGATGAGCAGACAGTAATCACGCAGCTCAGCAGGCCCAGATCACGTGACTGAGCATGCACTGTTCACGTGGCTGATCATACAGTGATCACGTGATGATCATGCACTGATCACTTGGATATCATGCACTGATCACGTGTCTGACCATGCACTGATCACGTGGCTGATCATACACTGCTCACGTAACTGATCATGCACTGATCACGTGGCTATCATGCACTGATCACGTGGCTGAACATGCACTGTTCACGTGGCTGATCACACACCTGTCACGTGACATATCATGCACTGATCACGTGGCACTCATGCACTGATCACGTGGCTGATCATACTCTGCTCACGTAACTGATCATGCACACATCACGTGGCTATCATGCACTGCTCACGTGGCTGATCATGGAATGATCACGTAGCAACCATATACTGGTCACGTGACTGATCATGCCAAGATCACGTAAATGATCATGCACTGTTCACGTGCCTGATCATGTACTGATCACGTGACTGATCATGCACTGATCACGTGGCTATCATGCTCTGCTCACGTGGCTGATCATGCAACGATCACGTAGCAACCATGTACTGGTCACGTGACTGATCATGCACTGATCACGTAATTGATCATGCACTGATCACGTGGCTATCATGCACTGATCACGTGGCTGATCATGCACTGATCACGTGGCTATCATGCACTGATCACGTGGCTGATCATGCACGTATCACGTGACTGATCATGCACTGATCACGTGGCTATCATGCACTGATCACGTGGCTATCATGCACTGATCACGTGGCTGATCATGCACTGATCACGTGGCTATCATGCACTGATCACGTGACTGATCATGCACTGATCACGTGGCTGATCATGCACTGATCACGTGGCTGATCATGCACTGATCACGTGGCTGATCATGCACTGATCACGTGGCTGATCATGCACTGATCACGTGGCTGATCATGCACTGATCACGTGGCTGATCATGCACTGATCACGTGGCTATCATGCACTGATCACGTGGCTGATCATGCACTGATCACGTAGCTACCATGCACTGATCACGTGACTGATCATGCACTGATCACGTAACTGATCATGCACTGATCACGTGGCTGATCATGCACTGATCACGTGGCTGATCATGCACTGATCACGTAACTGATCATGCACTGATCACGTGCCTGATCATGCACTGATCACGTGGCTGATCATGCACTGATCACGTGACTGATCATGCACTGATCACGTGTCTGATCATGCACTGATCACGTGGCTATCATGCACTGCTCACGTGGCTGATCATGAGATGATCACGCAGCTACCATGTACTGGTCACATGACTGATCATGCACTGATCACGTGACTGATCATGCAGTGATCACGTGGCTATCATGAACTACTCACGTGGCTGATCATGCACTGATCATGTAGCTACCATGTACAGGTCATGTGAATGATCATACACCCATCTGGTGACTGATCATGCACTGATCACGTGGCTATCATGCACTGATCACGAGACTGATCATGCACTGTTCACGTCTATATCATGCACTGATCACATGACTGCCCGTGCACTGATCACGTGGATGATCATACACTAATCTTGTGACAGATCATGCACTGATCACGTGGCTGATCATGCACTGATACCGTGACTGAGCATGGACTGATCACATGACTATCATGTAGTGATCACGTGACTTAATGGCGCTGATCATGTGACTGATCATGCGCTGATCATGTTTGCTATCATACAGTGATCATGTGCCTCTGGAGGCAATAAACAAAGAGCTGAGTAGGCACGAATCAAACAGTCAGCAGGCAATAATCATGGAACTCAGGTGTGAGGAATCATGCTGCTCAGCTGGCAATAATCAAGCAGCTGAGCAGGCAGGAATTACGCAGCACAGCTGGCAATTGTCAAGCAGATGACAGGCAGGAATCGTGCAGCTCAGCTGGCAATTGTCAAGCAGATGAGCAGACAGTAATCACGCAGCTCAGCAGGCCCAGATCACGTGACTGAGCATGCACTGTTCACGTGGCTGATCATACACTGATCACGTGATGATCATGCACTGATCACTTGGATATCATGCACTGATCACGTGGCTGATCATACACTGTTCACGTGTATGACCATGCACTGATCACGTGGCTGATCATACACTGCTCACGTAACTGATCATGCACTGATCACGTGGCTATCATGCACTGATCACGTGGCTGAACATGCACTGTTCACGTGGCTGATCACACACCTGTCACGTGACATATCATGCACTGATCACGTGGCACTCATGCACTGATCACGTGGCTGATCATACTCTGCTCACGTAACTCATGCACACATCACGTGGCTATCATGCACTGCTCACGTGGCTCGTCATGGAATGATCACGTAGCAACCATATACTGGTCACGTGACTGATCATGCAAAGATCACGTAAATGATCATGCACTGTTCACGTGACTGATCATGTACTGACCAAGTGACTGATCATGCACTGATCACGTGGCTATCATGCTCTGCTGACGTGGCTGATCATGCAACGCTCACGTAGCAACCATGTACTGGTCACGTGACTGATCATGCACTGATCACGTAATTGATCATGCACTGATCACGTGGCTGATCACACATGATCACGTGACTGATCATGCACTGATCACGTGGCTCTCATGCACTGATCACGTGGCTATCATGCACTGATCACGTGGATATCATGCACGGATCACGTGGATGATCACACACGTATCACATGACTGATCATGCACTGATCACGTGGCTATCATGCACTGATCACGTGGCTATCATGCACTGATCACGTGGCTGATCAGGCAATGATCACGTAGCTACCATGTACTGGTCACGTGACTGATCATGCACTGATCACGTAATTGATCATGCACTGATCACGTGGCTGATCATGCACTGATCACGTGGCTGATCATGCACTGATCACGTGACTGATCATGCACTGATCACGTGGCTGATCATGCACTGATCACGTGGTGATCATGCACTGATCACGTGGCTGATCATGCACTGATCACGTGGCTGATCATGCACTGATCACGTGACTGATCATGCACTGATCACGTGACTGATCATGCACTGATCACGTGGCTATCATGCACTGATCACGTGGCTGATCATGCACTGATCACGTGGCTGATCACACACTGTCACGTGACTATCATGCACTGATCACGTGGCACTCATGCACTGATCACGTGGCTGATCATACACTGATCACGTAACTCATGCACTGATCACGTGGCTATCATGCACTGATCACGTGGCTGTCATGCACTGATCACGTAGCTACCATATACTGATCACGTGACTGATCATGCACTGATCACGTGACTGATCATGCACTGATCACGTGACTGATCATGCACTGATCACGTGACTGATCATGCACTGATCACGTGGCTATCATGCACTGATCACGTGGCTATCATGCACTGATAATGTGGCTGATCATGCACTGATCACGTAGCTACCATGCACTGATCACGTGACTGATCATGCACTGATCACGTAATTGATCATGCACTGATCACGTGGCTGATCATGCACTGATCACGTGGCTGATCATGCACTGATCACGTGACTGATCATGCACTGATCACGTGGCTGATCATGCACTGATCACGTGGCTATCATGCACTGATCACGTGGCTGTCATACACTGATCACGTGCTGATCATGCACTGATCACGTGGCTGATCATGCACTGATCACGTGGCTGTCATGAACTACTCACGTGGCTGATCATGCAATGATCACGTAGCTACCATGTACAGGTCACGTGAATGATCATACACCCATCAGGTGACTGATCATGCACTGATCACGTGGCTATCATGCACTGATCACGACTGATCATGCACTGTTCACGTCTATATCATGCACTGATCACATGACTGCCCATGCACTGATCACGTGGATGATCATACACTAATCTTGTGACAGATCATGCACTGATCACGTGGCTGATCATGCACTGATACCGTGACTGAGCATGGACTGATCACATGACTATCATGTAGTGATCACGTGACTTAATGGCGCTGATCATGTGACTGATCATGCGCTGATCATGTTTGCTATCATACACTGATCATGTGCCTCTGGAGGCAATAAACAAAGAGCTGAGTAGGCATGAATCAAACAGTCAGCAGGCAATAATCATGGAACTCAGGTGTGAGGAATCATGCTGCTCAGCTGGCAATAATCAAGCAGCTGAGCAGGCAGGAATTACGCAGCACAGCTGGCAATTGTCAAGCAGATGACAGGCAGGAATCGTGCAGCTCAGCTGGCAATTGTCAAGCAGATGAGCAGACAGTAATCACGCAGCTCAGCAGGCCCAGATCACGTGACTGAGCATGCACTGTTCACGTGGCTGATCATACACTGATCACGTGATGATCATGCACTGATCACTTGGATATCATGCACTGATCACGTGGCTGATCATACACTGTTCACGTGTCTGACCATGCACTGATCACGTGGCTGATCATACACTGCTCACGTAACTGATCATGCACTGATCACGTGGCTATCATGCACTGATCACGTGGCTGATCATGCACTGATCACGTAGCTAACCATGTACTGGTCACGTGACTGATCATGCACTGATCACGTAATTGATCATGCACTGATCACGTGGCTGATCATGCACTGATCACGTGGCTGATCACACATGATCACGTGACTGATCATGCACTGATCACGTGGCTGATCATGCACTGATCACGTGGCTATCATGCACTGATCACGTGGCTGACATACACTGATCACGTGCCTGATCATGCACTGATCACGTGGCTGATCATGCACTGATCACGTGACTGATCATGCACTGATCACGTGTCTGATCATGCACTGATCACGTGGCTATCATGCACTGCTCACGTGGCTGATCATGCCATGATCACGCAGCTACCATGTACTGGTCACATGACTGATCATGCACTGATCACGTGACTGATCATGCACTGATCACGTGGCTGATCATGCACTATCACGTGGCTGATCATGCACTGATCACGAGACTGATCATGCACTGATCACGTCTATATCATGCACTGATCACATGACTGCCATGCACTGATCACGTGATGATCATACACTAATCTTGTGACAGATCATGCACTGATCACGTGGCTGATCATGCACTGATACCGTGACTGAGCATGGACTGATCACATGACTATCATGTAGTGATCACGTGACTTAATGGCACTGATCATGTGACTGATCATGCGCTGATCATGTTTGCTATCATACACTGATCATGTGCCTCTGGAGGCAATAAACAAAGAGCTGAGTAGGCACGAATCAAACAGTCAGCAGGCAATAATCATGGAACTCAGGTGTGAGGAATCATGCTGCTCAGCTGGCAATAATCAAGCAGCTGAGCAGGCAGGAATCGTGCAGCTCAGCTGGCAATTGTCAAGCAGATGAGCAGACAGTAATCACGCAGCTCAGCAGGCCCAGATCACGTGACTGAGCATGCACTGTTCACGTGGCTGATCATACACTGATCACGTGATGATCATGCACTGATCACTTGGATATCATGCACTGATCACGTGGCTGATCATACACTGTTCACGTGTCTGACAATGCACTGATCACGTGGCTGATCATACACTGCTCACGTAACTGATCATGCACTGATCACGTGGCTATCATGCACTGATCACGTGGCTGAACATGCACTGTTCACGTGGCTGATCACACACCTGTCACGTGACATAACATGCACTGATCACGTGGCACTCATGCACTGATCACGTGGCTGATCATACTCTGCTCACGTAACTGATCATGCACACATCACGTGGCTATCATGCACTGCTCACGTGGCTCGTCATGGAATGATCACGTAGCTACCATATACTGGTCACGTGACTGATCATGCACAGATCACGTAAATGATCATGCACTGTTCACGTGACTGATCATGTACTGATCACGTGACTGATCATGCACTGATCACGTGGCTATCATGCTCTGCTCACGTGGCTGATCATGCAATGATCACGTAGCAACCATGTACTGGTCACGTGACTGATCATGCACTGAT
This sequence comes from Bos javanicus, assembly GCF_032452875.1. Classification (NCBI taxonomy): domain Eukaryota; kingdom Metazoa; phylum Chordata; class Mammalia; order Artiodactyla; family Bovidae; genus Bos; species Bos javanicus. The sequence goes on from NW_026894170.1 coordinate 20,610, forward strand.
CACGTAATTGATCCTGCACTGATCACGTGGCTCATCATGCACTGATCACGTGGCTGATCACACATGTATCACGTGACTGATCATGCACTGATCACGTGGCTATCATGCACTGATCACGTAGCTATCATGCACTGATCACGTGGCTGATCATGCACTGATCACGTAGCTACCATGCACTGATCACGTGACTGATCATGCACTGATCACGTAATTGATCATGCACTGATCACGTGGCTGATCATGCACTGATCACGTGGCTGATCACACTGATCACGTGACTGATCATGCACTGATCACGTGAATGATCATGCACTGATCACGTGGCTATCATGCACTGATCACGTGGCTATCATGCACTGATCACGTGGCTGATCATGCACTGATCACGTGACTGATCATGCACTGATCACGTGACTGATCATGCACTGATCACGTGGCTATCATGCACTGATCACGTGGCTATCATGCACTGATCACGTGGCTGATCACACACTGATCACGTGACTGATCATGCACTGATCACGTGACTGATCATGCACTGATCACGTGGCTATCATGCACTGATCACGTGGATATCATGCACTGATCACGTGGCTGATCACACACTATCACGTGACTGATCATGCACTGATCACGTGGCTATCATGCACTGATCACGTGGCTATCATGCACTGATCACGTGGCTGATCATGCAATGATCACGGAGCTGCCATGCACTGATCACGTGACTGATCATGCACTGATCACGTAATTGATCATGCACTGATCACGTGACTGATCATGCACTGATCACGTAACTGATCATGCACTGATCACGTGACTGATCATGCACTGATCACGTGGCTATCATGCACTGATCACGTGGCTGATCATGCAATGATCACGCAGCTACCATGTACTGTCACATGACTGATCATGCACTGATCACATAATTGATCATGCACTGATCACGTGGCTTATCATGCACTGATCATGTGACTGATCATGTGCTGATCATGTTTGGTGTCACACACTGATCATGTGCCTATGGAGGCAATGAACATAGAGCTGAGTAGGCAGGAATCAGTCAGCAGGCTATAATCATGTAACTCACCTCTGAGAAATCATGCTGCTGAGCTGGCAATAATCAAGTAGATGAGCAGGCAGGAATTACGCAGCACAGGTGGCAATTGTCAAGCAGCTGACAGGCAGGAATCGTGCAGCTCAGCTGGCAATTGTCAAGCAGATGAGCAGACAGTAATCACGCAGCTCAGCAGGCCCTGATCACGTGACTGAGCATGCACTGATCACGTGGCTGATCACACACTGATCACATGACTGATCATGCACTGATCACGTGACTGATCATGCACTGATCACGTGGCTATCATGCACTGATCACGTGGCTGACATACACTGATCACGTGCCTGATCATGCACTGATCACGTGGCTGATCATGCACTGATCACGTGACTGATCATGCACTGATCACGTGTCTGATCATGCACTGATCACGTGGCTATCATGCACTGCTCACGTGGCTGATCATGCCATGATCACGCAGCTACCATGTACTGGTCACATGACTGATCATGCACTGATCACGTGACTGATCATGCAGTGATCACGTGGCTATCATGCACTACTCACGTGGCTGATCATGCAATGATCATGTAGCTACCATGTACAGGTCACGTGAATGATCATACACCCATCAGGTGACTGATCATGCACTGATCACGTGGCTATCATGCACTGATCACGAGACTGATCATGCACTGTTCACGTCTATATCATGCACTGATCACATGACTGCCCGTGCACTGATCACGTGGATGATCATACAGTAATCTTGTGACAGATCATGCACTGATCACGTGGCTGATCATGCACTGATACCGTGACTGAGCATGGACTGATCACATGACTATCATGTAGTGATCACGTGACTGATCATGCGCTGATCATGTTTGCTATCATACACTGATCATGTGCCTCTGGAGGCAATAAACAAAGAGCTGAGTAGGCACGAATCAAACAGTCAGCAGGCAATAATCATGGAACTCAGGTGTGAGGAATCATGCTGCTCAGCTGGCAATAATCAAGCAGCTGAGCAGGCAGGAATTACGCAGCACAGCTGGCAATTGTCAAGCAGATGACAGGCAGGAATCGTGCAGCTCAGCTGGCAATTGTCAAGCAGATGAGCAGACAGTAATCACGCAGCTCAGCAGGCCCAGATCACGGGACTGAGCATGCACTGTTCACGTGGCTGATCATACACTGATCACGTGATGATCATGCACTGATCACTTGGATATCATGCACTGATCACGTGGCTGATCATACACTGTTCACGTGTCTGACCATGCACTGATCACGTGGCTGATCATACACTGCTCACGTAACTGATCATGCACTGATCACGTGGCTATCATGCACTGATCACGTGGCTGAACATGCACTGTTCACGTGGCTGATCACACACCTGTCACGTGACATATCATGCACTGATCACGTGGCACTCATGCACTGATCACGTGGCTGATCATACTCTGCTCACGTAACTCATGCACACATCACGTGGCTATCATGCACTGCTCACGTGGCTCGTCATGGAATGATCACGTAGCTACCATATACTGGTCACGTGACTGATCATGCACAGATCACGTAAATGATCATGCACTGTTCACGTGACTGATCATGTACTGATCACGTGACTGATCATGCACTGATCACGTGGCTATCATGCTCTGCTCACGTGGCTGATCATGCAATGATCACGTAGCAACCATGTACTGGTCACGTGACTGATCATGCACTGATCACGTAATTGATCCTGCACTGATCACGTGGCTCATCATGCACTGATCACGTGGCTGATCACACATGTATCACGTGACTGATCATGCACTGATCACGTGGCTCTCATGCACTGATCACGTGGCTATCATGCACTGATCACGTGGCTATCATGCACTGATCACGTGGCTGATCATGCACTGATCACGTAGCTACCATGCACTGATCACGTGACTGATCATGCACTGATCACGTAATTGATCATGCACTGATCACGTGGCTCATGCACTGATCACGTGGCTGATCACACTGATCACGTGACTGATCATGCACTGATCACGTAATGATCATGCACTGATCACGTGGCTATCATGCACTGATCACGTGGATATCATGCACTGATCACGTGGCTGATCACACACGATCACGTGACTGATCATGCACTGATCACGTGGCTATCATGCACTGATCACGTGGCTATCATGCACTGATCACGTGGCTGATCATGCACTGATCACGGAGCTGCCATGCACTGGTCACGTGACTGATCATGCACTGATCACGTAATTGATCATGCACTGATCACGTGACTGATCATGCACTGATCACGTGACTGATCATGCACTGATCACGTGACTGATCATGCACTGATCACGTGGCTATCATGCACTGATCACGTGGCTGATCATGCACTGATCACGCAGCTACCATGTACTGTCACATGACTGATCATGCACTGATCACATAATTGATCATGCACTGATCACGTGGCTTATCATGCACTGATCATGTGACTGATCATGTGCTGATCATGTTTGGTGTCACACTGATCATGTGCCTCTGGAGGCAATGAACATAGAGCTGAGTAGGCAGGAATCAGTCAGCAGGCTATAATCATGTAACTCACCTCTGAGAAATCATGCTGCTCAGCTGGCAATAATCAAGTAGATGAGCAGGCAGGAATTACGCAGCACAGGTGGCAATTGTCAAGCAGATGACAGGCAGGAATCGTGCAGCTCAGCTGGCAATTGTCAAGCAGATGAGCAGACAGTAATCACGCAGCTCAGCAGGCCCTGATCACGTGACTGAGCATGCACTGTTCACGTGGCTGATCACACTGATCACGTGACTGATCATGCACTGATCACGTGACTGATCATGCACTGATCACGTGGCTATCATGCACTGATCACGTGGCTGATCATGCACTGATCACGTGCCTGATCATGCACTGATCACGTGGCTGATCATGCACTGATCACGTGACTGATCATGCACTGATCACGTGGCTGATCATGCACTGATCACGTAGCTATCATGCACTGATCACGTGGCTGATCATGCATGATCACGTAGCTATCATGCACTGATCACGTGACTGATCATGCACTGATCACGTGACTGATCATGCACTGATCACGTGTCTGATCATGCACTGATCACGTGGCTATCATGCACTGCTCACGTGGCTGATCATGCATGATCACGCAGCTACCATGCACTGGTCACATGACTGATCATGCACTGATCACGTGACTGATCATGCACTGATCACGTGGCTATCATGCACTACTCACGTGGCTGATCATGCAATGATCATGTAGCTACCATGTACTGGTCACGTGAATGATCATACACTGATCAGGTGACTGATCTTGCACTGATCACGTGGCTATCATGCACTGATCACTAGACTGATCATGCACTGTTCACGTCTATATCATGCACTGATCACATGACTGCCCATGCACTGATCACGTGGATGATCATACACTAATCTTGTGACAGATCATGCACTGATCACGTGGCTGATCATGCACTGATACCGTGACTGAGCATGGACTGATCACATGACTATCATGTAGTGATCACGTGACTTAATGGCGCTGATCATGTGACTGATCATGCGCTGATCATGTTTGCTATCATACACTGATCATGTGCCTCTGGAGGCAATAAACAAAGAGCTGAGTAGGCACGAATCAAACAGTCAGCAGGCAATAATCATGGAACTCAGGTGTGAGGAATCATGCTGCTCAGCTGGCAATAATCAAGCAGCTGAGCAGGCAGGAATTACGCAGCACAGCTGGCAATTGTCAAGCAGATGACAGGCAGGAATCGTGCAGCTCAGCTGCAATTGTCAAGCAGATGACAGGCAGGAATCGTGCAGCTCAGCTGGCAATTGTCAAGCAGATGAGCAGACAGTAATCACGCAGCTCATCATGCACTGATCACGTGACTGATCATGCACTGATCACGTGGCTGATCATACACTGATCACGTGATGATCATGCACTGATCACGTGGCTATCATGCACTGATCACGTGGCTGATCATGCACTGATCACGTGTCTGATCATGCACTGATCACGTGGCTGATCATGCACTGATCACGTGACTGATCATGCACTGATCACGTGGCTATCATGCACTGATCACGTGGCTGATCATGCACTGATCACGTAGCAACCATGCACTGATCACGTGACTGATCATGCACTGATCACGTAACTGATCATGCACTGATCACGTGGCTGATCATGCACTGATCACGTGGCTGATCACACATATCACGTGACTGATCATGCACTGATCACGTGGCTATCATGCACTGATCACGTGACTGATCATGCACTGATCACGTCTATATCATGCACTGATCACGTGACTGATCATGCACTGATCACGTGGATGATCATGCACTGATCTTGTGACAGATCATGCACTGATCACGTGGCTGATCATGCACTGATACGTGACTGAGCATGGACTGATCACATGACTATCATGTAGTGATCACGTGACTTAATGGCACTGATCATGTGACTGATCATGCGCTGATCATGTTTGCTATCATACACTGATCATGTGCCTCTGGAGGCAATAAAGAAAGAGCTGAGTAGGCACGAATCAAACAGTCAGCAGGCAATAATCATGGAACTCAGGTGTGAGGAATCATGCTGCTCAGCTGGCAATAATCAAGCAGCTGAGCAGGCAGGAATTACGCAGCACAGCTGGCAATTGTCAAGCAGATGACAGGCAGGAATCGTGCAGCTCAGCTGGCAATTGTCAAGCAGATGAGCAGACAGTAATCACGCAGCTCAGCAGGCCCAGATCACGTGACTGAGCATGCACTGTTCACGTGGCTGATCATACACTGATCACGTGATGATCATGCACTGATCACGTGGATATCATGCACTGATCACGTGGCTGATCATGCACTGATCACGTGTCTGATCATGCACTGATCACGTGGCTGATCATGCACTGATCACGTAACTGATCATGCACTGATCACGTGGCTATCATGCACTGATCACGTGGCTGATCATGCACGATCACGTAGCAACCATGTACTGGTCACGTGACTGATCATGCACTGATCACGTAATTGATCATGCACTGATCACGTGGCTGATCATGCACTGATCACGTGGCTGATCACACATGATCACGTGACTGATCATGCACTGATCACGTGACTGATCATGCACTGATCACGTGGCTATCATGCACTGATCACGTGGCTGATCATACACTGATCACGTGCCTGATCATGCACTGATCACGTGGCTGATCATGCACTGATCACGTGACTGATCATGCACTGATCACGTGACTGATCATGCACTGATCACGTGGCTATCATGCACTGATCACGTGGCTGATCATGCCATGATCACGCAGCTACCATGTACTGGTCACATGACTGATCATGCACTGATCACGTGACTGATCATGCACTGATCACGTGGCTATCATGCACTATCACGTGACTGATCATGCACTGATCACGGGACTGATCATGCACTGATCACGTCTATATCATGCACTGATCACATGACTGCCCGTGCACTGATCACGTGGATGATCATACACTAATCTTGTGACAGATCATGCACTGATCACGTGGCTGATCATGCACTGATACCGTGACTGAGCATGGACTGATCACATGACTATCATGTAGTGATCATGTGACTTAATGGCGCTGATCATGTGACTGATCATGCGCTGATCATGTTTGCTATCATACACTGATCATGTGCCTCTGTAGGCAATAAACAAAGAGCTGAGTAGGCACGAATCAAACAGTCAGCAGGCAATAACCATGGAACTCAGGTGTGAGGAATCATGCTGCTCAGCTGGCAATAATCAAGCAGCTGAGCAGGCAGGAATTACGCAGCACAGCTGGCAATTGTCAAGCAGATGACAGGCAGGAATCGTGCAGCTCAGCTGGCAATTGTCAAGCAGATGAGCAGACAGTAATCACGCAGCTCAGCAGGCCCAGATCACGTGACTGAGCATGCACTGTTCACGTGGCTGATCATACACTGATCACGTGATGATCATGCACTGATCACTTGGATATCATGCACTGATCACGTGGCTGATCATACACTGTTCACGTGTCTGACCATGCACTGATCACGTGGCTGATCATACACTGCTCACGTAACTGATCATGCACTGATCACGTGGCTATCATGCACTGATCACGTGGCTGAACATGCACTGTTCACGTGGCTGATCACACACCTGTCACGTGACATATCATGCACTGATCACGTGGCACTCATGCACTGATCACGTGGCTGATCATACTCTGCTCACGTAACTCATGCACACATCACGTGGCTATCATGCACTGCTCACGTGGCTCGTCATGGAATGATCACGTAGCAACCATATACTGGTCACGTGACTCATTATGCAAAGATCACGTAAATGATCATGCACTGTTCACGTGACTGATCATGTACTGATCACGTGACTGATCATGCACTGATCACGTGGCTATCATGCTCTGCTCACGTGCTGATCATGCAATGATCACGTAGCAACCATGTACTGGTCACGTGACTGATCATGCACTGATCACGTAATTGATCCTGGACTGATCACGTGGCTCATAATGCACTGATCACGTGGCTGATCACACATGTATCACGTGACTGATCATGCACTGATCACGTGGCTCTCATGCACTGATCACGTGGCTGTCATGCACTGATCACGTGGATATCATGCACTGATCACGTGTCTGATCACACACGTATCACATGACTGATCATGCACTGATCACGTGGCTATCATGCACTGATCACGTGGCTATCATGCACTGATCACGTGGCTGATCATGCAATGATCACGTAGCTACCATGTACTGATCACGTGACTGATCATGCACTGATCACGTAATTGATCATGCACTGATCACGTGGCTGATCATGCACTGATCACGTGGCTGATCATGCACTGATCACGTAACTGATCATGCACTGATCACGTGACTGATCATGCACTGATCACGTGGCTATCATGCACTGATCACGTGGCTGACATACACTGATCACGTGCCTGATCATGCACTGATCACGTGGCTGATCATGCACTGATCACGTGGCTGTCATGCACTACTCACGTGGCTGATCATGCAATGATCACGTAGCTACCATGTACAGGTCACGTGAATGATCATACACCCATCAGGTGACTGATCATGCACTGATCACGTGGCTATCATGCACTGATCACGAGACTGATCATGCACTCTTCACGTCTATATCATGCACTGATCACATGACTGCCCATGCACTGATCACGTGGATGATCATACACTAATCTTGTGACAGATCATGCACTGATCACGTGGCTGATCATGCACTGATACCGTGACTGAGCATGGACTGATCACATGACTATCATGTAGTGATCACGTGACTTAATGGCGCTGATCATGTGACTGATCATGCGCTGATCATGTTTGCTATCATACACTGATCATGTGCCTCTGGAGGCAATAAGCAAAGAGCTGAGTAGGCATGAATCAAACAGTCAGCAGGCAATAATCATGGAACACAGGTGTGAGGAATCATGCTGCTCAGCTGGCAATAATCAAGCAGCTGAGCAGGCAGGAATTACGCAGCACAGCTGGCAATTGTCAAGCAGATGACAGGCAGGAATCGTGCAGCTCAGCTGGCAATTGTCAAGCAGATGAGCAGACAGTAATCACGCAGCTCAGCAGGCCCAGATCACGTGACTGAGCATGCACTGTTCACGTGGCTGATCATACACTGATCACGTGATGATCATGCACTGATCACTTGGATATCATGCACTGATCACGTGGCTGATCATACACTGTTCACGTGTCTGACCATGCACTGATCACGTGGCTGATCATACACTGATCACGTAACTGATCATGCACTGATCACGTGGCTATCATGCACTGATCACGTGGCTGATCATGCACTGATCACGTAACCATGTACTGGTCACGTGACTGATCATGCACTGATCACGTAATTGATCATGCACTGATCACGTGGCTGATCATGCACTGATCACGTGGCTGATCACACATGATCACGTGACTGATCATGCACTGATCACGTGGCTATCATGCACTGATCACGTGGCTATCATGCACTGATCACGTGGCTGATCATGCACTGATCACGTGCCTGATCATGCACTGATCACGTGGCTGATCATGCACTGATCACGTGACTGATCATGCACTGATCACGTGGCTATCATGCACTGATCACGTGGCTGATCATGCATGATCACGCAGCTACCATGTACTGGTCACGTGACTGATCATGCACTGATCACGTGACTGATCATGCACTGATCACGTGGCTGATCATGCACTGATCACGTGGCTGATCATGCACTGATCACGAGACTGATCATGCACTGATCACGTCTATATCATGCACTGATCACATGACTGCCCATGCACTGATCACGTGGATGATCATACACTAATCTTGTGACAGATCATGCACTGATCACGTGGCTGATCATGCACTGATACCGTGACTGAGCATGGACTGATCACATGACTATCATGTAGTGATCACGTGACTTAATGGCACTGATCATGTGACTGATCATGCGCTGATCATGTTTGCTATCATACACTGATCATGTGCCTCTGGAGGCAATAAACAAAGAGCTGAGTAGGCACGAATCAAACAGTCAGCAGGCAATAATCATGGAACTCAGGTGTGAGGAATCATGCTGCTCAGCTGGCAATAATCAAGCAGCTGAGCAGGCAGGAATCGTGCAGCTCAGCTGGCAATTGTCAAGCAGATGAGCAGACAGTAATCACGCAGCTCAGCAGGCCCAGATCACGTGACTGCGCATGCACTGTTCACGTGGCTGATCATACACTGATCACGTGATGATCATGCACTGATCACTTGGATATCATGCACTGATCACGTGGCTGATCATACACTGTTCACGTGTCTGACCATGCACTGATCACGTGGCTGATCATACACTGCTCACGTAACTGATCATGCACTGATCACGTGGCTATCATGCACTGATCACGTGGCTGAACATGCACTGTTCACGTGGCTGATCACACACCTGTCACGTGACATAACATGCACTGATCACGTGGCACTCATGCACTGATCACGTGGCTGATCATACTCTGCTCACGTAACTGATCATGCACACATCACGTGGCTATCATGCACTGATCACGTGGCTATCATGCACTGATCACGTGGCTGCTCATGGAATGATCACGTAGCTACCATATACTGGTCACGTGACTGATCATGCACTGATCACGTAAATGATCATGCACTGTTCACGTGACTGATCATGTACTGATCACGTGACTGATCATGCACTGATCACGTGGCTATCATGCACTGCTCACGTGGCTGATCATGCAATGATCACGTAGCAACCATGTACTGGTCACGTGACTGATCATGCACTGATCACGTAATTGATCCTGCACTGATCACGTGGCTCATCATGCACTGATCACGTGGCTGATCACACATGTATCACGTGACTGATCATGCACTGATCACGTGGCTATCATGCACTGATCACGTGGCTATCATGCACTGATCACGTGGCTGATCATGCACTGATCACGTAGCTACCATGTACTGGTCACGTGACTGATCATGCACTGATCACGTAATTGATCATGCACTGATCACATGGCTCATCATGCACTGATCACGTGGCTGATCACACTGATCACGTGACTGATCATGCACTGATCACGTAACTGATCATGCACTGATCACGTGGCTATCATGCACTGATCACGTGGCTGATCATGCACTGATCACGTGGCTGATCACACACGTATCACGTGACTGATCATGCACTGATCACGTGGCTATCATGCACTGATCACGTGGCTATCATGCACTGATCACGTGGCTGATCATGCAATGATCACGGAGCTGCCATGCACTGGTCACGTGACTGATCATGCACTGATCACGTAATTGATCATGCACTGATCACGTGACTGATCATGCACTGATCACGTAACTGATCATGCACTGATCACGTGACTGATCATGCACTGATCACGTGGCTATCATGCACTGCTCACGTGGCTGATCATGCAATGATCACGCAGCTACCATGTACTGTCACATGACTGATCATGCACTGATCACGTAATTGATCATGCACTGATCACGTGGCTTATCATGCACTGATCATGTGACTGATCATGTGCTGATCATGTTTGGTGTCACACACTGATCATGTGCCTATGGAGGCAATGAACATAGAGCTGAGTAGGCAGGAATCAGTCAGCAGGCTATAATCATGTAACTCACCTCTGAGAAATCATGCTGCTCAGCTGGCAATAATCAAGTAGATGAGCAGGCAGGAATTACGCAGCACAGGTGGCAATTGTCAAGCAGCTGACAGGCAGGAATCGTGCAGCTCAGCTGGCAATTGTCAAGCAGATGAGCAGACAGTAATCACGCAGCTCAGCAGGCCCTGATCACGTGACTGATCATGCACTGATCACGTGGCTGATCACACACTGATCACGTGACTGATCATGCACTGATCACGTGACTGATCATGCACTGATCACGTGGCTATCATGCACTGATCACGTGGCTGACATACACTGATCACGTGCCTGGTCATGCACTGATCACGTGGCTGATCATGCACTGATCACGTGACTGATCATGCACTGATCACGTGTCTGATCATGCACTGATCACGTGGCTATCATGCACTGCTCACGTGGCTGATCATGCATGATCACGCAGCTACCATGTACTGGTCACATGACTGATCATGCACTGATCACGTGACTGATCATGCAGTGATCACGTGGCTATCATGCACTACTCACGTGGCTGATCATGCAATGATCATGTAGCTACCATGTACAGGTCACGTGAATGATCATACACCCATCAGGTGACTGATCATGCACTGATCACGTGGCTATCATGCACTGATCACGAGACTGATCATGCACTGATCACGTCTATATCATGCACTGATCACATGACTGCCCATGCACTGATCACGTGGATGATCATACACTAATCTTGTGACAGATCATGCACTGATCACGTGGCTGATCATGCACTGATACCGTGACTGAGCATGGACTGATCACATGACTATCATGTAGTGATCACGTGACTTAATGGCGCTGATCATGTGACTGATCATGCGCTGATCATGTTTGCTATCATACACTGATCATGTGCCTCTGGAGGCAATAAACAAAGAGCTGAGTAGGCACGAATCAAACAGTCAGCAGGCAATAATCATGGAACTCAGGTGTGAGGAATCATGCTGCTCAGCTGGCAATAATCAAGCAGCTGAGCAGGCAGGAATTACGCAGCACAGCTGGCAATTGTCAAGCAGATGACAGGCAGGAATCGTGCAGCTCAGCTGGCAATTGTCAAGCAGATGAGCAGACAGTAATCACGCAGCTCAGCAGGCCCAGATCACGTGACTGAGCATGCACTGTTCACGTGGCTGATCATACACTGATCACGTGATGATCATGCACTGATCACTTGGATATCATGCACTGATCACGTGGCTGATCATACACTGTTCACGTGTCTGACCATGCACTGATCACGTGGCTGATCATAAACTGCTCACGTAACTGATCATGCACTGATCACGTGGCTATCATGCACTGATCACGTGGCTGATCATGCACTGATCACGTGGCAACCATGTACTGGTCACGTGACTGATCATGCACTGATCACGTAATTGATCATGCACTGATCACGTGGCTGATCATGCACTGATCACGTGGCTGATCACACATGATCACGTGACTGATCATGCACTGATCACGTGGCTGATCATGCACTGATCACGTGGCTATCATGCACTGATCACGTGGCTGATCATGCACTGATCACGTGACTGATCATGCACTGATCACGTGGCTGATCATGCACTGATCACGTGACTGATCATGCACTGATCACGTGACTGATCATGCACTGATCACGTGGCTATCATGCACTGCTCACGTGGCTGATCATGCATGATCACGCAGCTACCATGTACTGGTCACATGACTGATCATGCACTGATCACGTGACTGATCATGCACTGATCACGTGGCTGATCATGCACTGATCACGTGGCTGATCATGCACTGATCACGGGACTGATCATGCACTGATCACGTCTATATCATGCACTGATCACATGACTGCCCATGCACTGATCACGTGGATGATCATACACTAATCATGTGACAGATCATGCACTGATCACGTGGCTGATCATGCACTGATACCGTGACTGAGCATGGACTGATCACATGACTATCATGTAGTGATCACGTGACTTAATGGCGCTGATCATGTGACTGATCATGCACTGATCATGTTTCCTATCATACACTGATCATGTGCCTCTGGAGGCAATAAACAAAGAGCTGAGTAGGCAAGAATCAAACAGTCAGCAGGCAATAATCATGGAACTCAGGTGTGAGGAATCATGCTGCTCAGCTGGCAATAATGAAGCAGCTGAGCAGGCAGGAATTACGCAGCACAGCTGGCAATTGTCAAGCAGAAGACAGGCAGGAATCGTGCAGCTCAGCTGGCAATTGTCAAGCAGATGAGCAGACAGTAATCACGCAGCTCAGCACGCCCAGATCACGTGACTGAGCATGCACTGTTCACGTGGCTGATCATACACTGATCACGTGATGATCATGCACTGATCACTTGGATATCATGCACTGATCACGTGGCTGATCATACACTGTTCACGTGTCTGACCATGCACTGATCACGTGGCTGATCATACACTGCTCACGTAACTGATCATGCACTGATCACGTGGCTATCATGCACTGATCACGTGGCTGAACATGCACTGTTCACGTGGCTGATCACACACCTGTCACGTGACATATCATGCACTGATCACGTGGCACTCATGCACTGATCACGTGGCTGATCATACTCTGCTCACGTAACTCATGCACACATCACGTGGCTATCATGCACTGCTCACGTGGCTCGTCATGGAATGATCACGTAGCAACCATATACTGGTCACGTGACTGATCATGCACTGATCACGTAAATGATCATGCACTGATCACGTGACTGATCATGCACTGATCACGTGACTGATCATGCACTGATCACGTGGCTATCATGCACTGATCACGTGGCTGATCATGCACTGATCACGTAGCAACCATGTACTGGTCACGTGACTGATCATGCACTGATCACGTAATTGATCATGCACTGATCACGTGGCTCATCATGCACTGATCACGTGGCTGATCACACATGATCACGTGACTGATCATGCACTGATCACGTGGCTCTCATGCACTGATCACGTGACTGATCATGCACTGATCACGTGGCTATCATGCACTACTCACGTGGCTGATCATGCAATGATCATGTAGCTACCATGTACAGGTCACGTGAATGATCATACACCCATCAGGTGACTGATCATGCACTGATCACGTGGCTATCATGCACTGATCACGAGACTGATCATGCACTGATCACGTCTATATCATGCACTGATCACATGACTGCCATGCACTGATCACGTGGATGATCATACACTAATCATGTGACAGATCATGCACTGATCACGTGGCTGATCATGCACTGATACCGTGACTGAGCATGGACTGATCACATGACTATCATGTAGTGATCACGTGACTTAATGGCGCTGATCATGTGACTGATCATGCGCTGATCATGTTTGCTATCATACACTGATCATGTGCCTCTGGAGGCAATAAACAAAGAGCTGAGTAGGCACGAATCAAACAGTCAGCAGGCAATAATCATGGAACTCAGGTGTGAGGAATCATGCTGCTCAGCTGGCAATAATCAAGCAGCTGAGCAGGCAGGAATTACGCAGCACAGCTGGCAATTGTCAAGCAGATGACAGGCAGGAATCGTGCAGCTCAGCTGGCAATTGTCAAGCAGATGAGCAGACAGTAATCACGCAGCTCAGCAGGCCCTGATCACGTGACTGAGCATGCACTGTTCACGTGGCTGATCATACACTGATCACGTGTCTGATCATGCACTGATCACGTGGCTGATCATACACTGATCACGTAACTGATCATGCACTGATCACGTGGCTATCATGCACTGATCACGTGGCTGATCATGCACTGATCACGTGGCTGATCACACACCTGTCACGTGACATATCATGCACTGATCACGTGGCACTCATGCACTGATCACGTGGCTGATCATACTCTGCTCACGTAACTCATGCACACATCACGTGGCTATCATGCACTGCTCACGTGGCTCGTCATGGAATGATCACGTAGCAACCATATACTGGTCACGTGACTGATCATGCACTGATCACGTAAATGATCATGCACTGATCACGTGACTGATCATGCACTGATCACGTGACTGATCATGCACTGATCACGTGGCTATCATGCACTGATCACGTGGCTGATCATGCAATGATCACGTAGCTACCATGTACTGGTCACGTGACTGATCATGCACTGATCACGTAATTGATCATGCACTGATCACGTGGCTGATCATGCACTGATCACGTGGCTGATCATGCACTGATCACGTAACTGATCATGCACTGATCACGTGACTGATCATGCACTGATCACGTGGCTATCATGCACTGATCACGTGGCTGGACATGCACTGATCACGTGCCTGATCATGCACTGATCACGTGGCTGATCATGCACTGATCACGTGGCTATCATGCACTACTCACGTGGCTGATCATGCAATGATCACGTAGCTACCATGTACAGGTCACGTGAATGATCATACACCCATCAGGTGACTGATCATGCACTGATCACGTGGCTATCATGCACTGATCACGTGACTGATCATGCACTGATCACGTCTATATCATGCACTGATCACATGACTGCCCATGCACTGATCACGTGGATGATCATACACTAATCTTGTGACAGATCATGCACTGATCACGTGGCTGATCATGCACTGATACCGTGACTGAGCATGGACTGATCACATGACTATCATGTAGTGATCACGTGACTTAATGGCGCTGATCATGTGACTGATCATGCGCTGATCATGTTTGCTATCATACACTGATCATGTGCCTCTGGAGGCAATAAACAAAGAGCTGAGTAGGCACGAATCAAACAGTCAGCAGGCAATAATCATGGAACTCAGGTGTGAGGAAACATGCTGCTCAGCTGGCAATAATCAAGCAGCTGAGCAGGCAGGAATTACGCAGCACAGCTGGCAATTGTCAAGCAGATGACAGGCAGGAATCGTGCAGCTCAGCTGGCAATTGTCAAGCAGATGAGCAGACAGTAATCACGCAGCTCAGCAGGCCCTGATCACGTGACTGAGCATGCACTGTTCACGTGGCTGATCATACACTGATCACGTGATGATCATGCACTGATCACTTGGATATCATGCACTGATCACGTGGCTGATCATACACTGTTCACGTGTCTGACCATGCACTGATCACGTGGCTGATCATACACTGCTCACGTAACTGATCATGCACTGATCACGTGGCTATCATGCACTGATCACGTGGCTGATCATGCACTGATCACGTAGCAACCATGCACTGATCACGTGACTGATCATGCACTGATCACGTAATTGATCATGCACTGATCACGTGGCTGATCATGCACTGATCACGTGGCTGATCACACATGATCACGTGACTGATCATGCACTGATCACGTGGCTGATCATGCACTGATCACGTGGCTATCATGCACTGATCACGTGGCTGGACATGCACTGATCACGTGCCTGATCATGCACTGATCACGTGGCTGATCATGCACTGATCACGTGACTGATCATGCACTGATCACGTGACTGATCATGCACTGATCACGTGGCTATCATGCACTGCTCACGTGGCTGATCATGCCATGATCACGCAGCTACCATGTACTGGTCACATGACTGATCATGCACTGATCACGTGACTGATCATGCACTGATCACGTGGCTGATCATGCACTATCACGTGGCTGATCATGCATGATCACGAGACTGATCATGCACTGATCACGTCTATATCATGCACTGATCACATGACTGCCCATGCACTGATCACGTGGATGATCATACACTAATCATGTGACAGATCATGCACTGATCACGTGGCTGATCATGCACTGATACCGTGACTGAGCATGGACTGATCACATGACTATCATGTAGTGATCACGTGACTTAATGGCACTGATCATGTGACTGATCATGCGCTGATCATGTTTGCTATCATACACTGATCATGTGCCTCTGGAGGCAATAAACAAAGAGCTGAGTAGGCACGAATCAAACAGTCAGCAGGCAATAATCATGGAACTCAGGTGTGAGGAATCATGCTGCTCAGCTGGCAATAATCAAGCAGCTGAGCAGGCAGGAATCGTGCAGCTCAGCTGGCAATTGTCAAGCAGATGAGCAGACAGTAATCACGCAGCTCAGCAGGCCCAGATCACGTGACTGAGCATGCACTGTTCACGTGGCTGATCATACACTGATCACGTGATGATCATGCACTGATCACTTGGATATCATGCACTGATCACGTGGCTGATCATACACTGTTCACGTGTCTGACCATGCACTGATCACGTGGCTGATCATACACTGCTCACGTAACTGATCATGCACTGATCACGTGGCTATCATGCACTGATCACGTGGCTGAACATGCACTGTTCACGTGGCTGATCACACACCTGTCACGTGACATATCATGCACTGATCACGTGGCACTCATGCACTGATCACGTGGCTGATCATACTCTGCTCACGTAACTGATCATGCACACATCACGTGGCTATCATGCACTGCTCACGTGGCTCGTCATGGAATGATCACGTAGCTACCATATACTGGTCACGTGACTGATCATGCACAGATCACGTAAATGATCATGCACTGTTCACGTGACTGATCATGTACTGATCACGTGACTGATCATGCACTGATCACGTGGCTATCATGCTCTGCTCACGTGGCTGATCATGCAATGATCACGTAGCAACCATGTACTGGTCACGTGACTGATCATGCACTGATCACGTAATTGATCCTGCACTGATCACGTGGCTCATCATGCACTGATCACGTGGCTGATCACACATGTATCACGTGACTGATCATGCACTGATCACGTGGCTATCATGCACTGATCACGTGGCTATCATGCACTGATCACGTGGCTGATCATGCACTGATCACGTGGCTATCATGCACTGATCACGTGACTGATCATGCACTGATCACGTGGCTGATCATGCACTGATCACGTGGCTGATCATGCACTGATCGTGGCTGATCACACTGATCACGTGACTGATCATGCACTGATCACGTGACTGATCATGCACTGATCACGTGGCTATCATGCACTGATCACGTGGCTGATCATGCACTGATCACGTGGCTGATCACACACTGATCACGTGACTGATCATGCACTGATCACGTGACTGATCATGCACTGATCACGTGGCTATCATGCACTGATCACGTGGCTATCATGCACTGATCACGTGGCTGATCACACTGATCACGTGACTGATCATGCACTGATCACGTGACTGATCATGCACTGATCACGTGGCTATCATGCACTGATCACGTGGCTGATCATGCACTGATCACGTGGCTGATCACACACGATCACGTGACTGATCATGCACTGATCACGTGGCTATCATGCACTGATCACGTGGCTATCATGCACTGATCACGTGGCTGATCATGCAATGATCACGGAGCTGCCATGCACTGGTCACGTGACTGATCATGCACTGATCAGGTGATTGATCATGCACTGATCACGTGACTGATCATGCACTGATCACGTGACTGATCATGCACTGATCACGTGACTGATCATGCACTGATCACGTGGCTATCATGCACTGATCACGTGGCTGATCATGCACTGATCACGCAGCTACCATGCACTGTCACGTGACTGATCATGCACTGATCACGTAACTGATCATGCACTGATCACGTGGCTTATCATGCACTGATCATGTGACTGATCATGCACTGATCATGTTTGGTGTCATACACTGATCATGTGCCTATGGAGGCAATGAACATAGAGCTGAGTAGGCAGGAATCAGTCAGCAGGCTATAATCATGGAACTCACCTCTGAGAAATCATGCTGCTCAGCTGGCAATAATCAAGTAGATGAGCAGGCAGGAATTACGCAGCACAGGTGGCAATTGTCAAGCAGCTGACAGGCAGGAATCGTGCAGCTCAGCTGGCAATTGTCAAGCAGATGAGCAGACAGTAATCACGCAGCTCAGCAGGCCCTGATCACGTGACTGATCATGCACTGATCACGTGGCTGATCATACACTGATCACGTGACTGATCATGCACTGATCACGTGACTGATCATGCACTGATCACGTGGCTATCATGCACTGATCACGTGGCTGACATACACTGATCACGTGCCTGGTCATGCACTGATCACGTGGCTGATCATGCACTGATCACGTGACTGATCATGCACTGATCACGTGTCTGATCATGCACTGATCACGTGGCTATCATGCACTGCTCACGTGGCTGATCATGCCATGATCACGCAGCTACCATGTACTGGTCACATGACTGATCATGCACTGATCACGTGACTGATCATGCAGTGATCACGTGGCTATCATGCACTACTCACGTGGCTGATCATGCAATGATCATGTAGCTACCATGTACAGGTCACGTGAATGATCATACACCCATCAGGTGACTGATCATGCACTGATCACGTGGCTATCATGCACTGATCACGAGACTGATCATGCACTGTTCACGTCTATATCATGCACTGATCACATGACTGCCCGTGCACTGATCACGTGGATGATCATACACTAATCTTGTGACAGATCATGCACTGATCACGTGGCTGATCATGCACTGATACCGTGACTGAGCATGGACTGATCACATGACTATCATGTAGTGATCACGTGACTTA
This sequence comes from Bos javanicus, assembly GCF_032452875.1. Taxonomy (NCBI): domain Eukaryota; kingdom Metazoa; phylum Chordata; class Mammalia; order Artiodactyla; family Bovidae; genus Bos; species Bos javanicus. The sequence continues at coordinate 40,728 of NW_026894170.1, forward strand.
ATGGCGCTGATCATGTGACTGATCATGCGCTGATCATGTTTGCTATCATACACTGATCATGTGCCTCTGGAGGCAATAAACAAAGAGCTGAGTAGGCACGAATCAAACAGTCAGCAGGCAATAATCATGGAACTCAGGTGTGAGGAATCATGCTGCTCAGCTGGCAATAATCAAGCAGCTGAGCAGGCAGGAATTACGCAGCACAGCTGGCAATTGTCAAGCAGATGACAGGCAGGAATCGTGCAGCTCAGCTGGCAATTGTCAAGCAGATGAGCAGACAGTAATCACGCAGCTCAGCAGGCCCAGATCACGTGACTGAGCATGCACTGTTCACGTGGCTGATCATACACTGATCACGTGATGATCATGCACTGATCACTTGGATATCATGCACTGATCACGTGGCTGATCATACACTGTTCACGTGTCTGACCATGCACTGATCACGTGGCTGATCATACACTGCTCACGTAACTGATCATGCACTGATCACGTGGCTATCATGCACTGATCACGTGGCTGAACATGCACTGTTCACGTGGCTGATCACACACCTGTCACGTGACATATCATGCACTGATCACGTGGCACTCATGCACTGATCACGTGGCTGATCATACTCTGCTCACGTAACTCATGCACACATCACGTGGCTATCATGCACTGCTCACGTGGCTCGTCATGGAATGATCACGTAGCTACCATATACTGGTCACGTGACTGATCATGCACAGATCACGTAAATGATCATGCACTGTTCACGTGACTGATCATGTACTGATCACGTGACTGATCATGCACTGATCACGTGGCTATCATGCTCTGCTCACGTGGCTGATCATGCAATGATCACGTAGCAACCATGTACTGGTCACGTGACTGATCATGCACTGATCACGTAATTGATCCTGCACTGATCACGTGGCTCATCATGCACTGATCACGTGGCTGATCACACATGTATCACGTGACTGATCATGCACTGATCACGTGGCTCTCATGCACTGATCACGTGGCTATCATGCACTGATCACGTGGCTATCATGCACTGATCACGTGGCTGATCATGCACTGATCACGTAGCTATCATGCACTGATCACGTGACTGATCATGCACTGATCACGTAATTGATCATGCACTGATCACGTGGCTGATCATGCACTGATCACGTGGCTGATCACACTGATCACGTGACTGATCATGCACTGATCACGTGACTGATCATGCACTGATCACGTGGCTATCATGCACTGATCACGTGGCTATCATGCACTGATCACGTGGCTGATCACACACTGATCACGTGACTGATCATGCACTGATCACGTGGCTGATCATGCACTGATCACGTGGCTATCATGCACTGATCACGTGGCTGATCATGCACTGATCACGGAGCTGCCATGCACTGGTCACGTGACTGATCATGCACTGATCACGTGATTGATCATGCACTGATCACGTGACTGATCATGCACTGATCACGTGACTGATCATGCACTGATCACGTGACTGATCATGCACTGATCACGTGGCTATCATGCACTGATCACGTGGCTGATCATGCACTGATCACGGAGCTACCATGTACTGTCACATGACTGATCATGCACTGATCACATAATTGATCATGCACTGATCACGTGGCTTATCATGCACTGATCATGTGACTGATCATGTGCTGATCATGTTTGGTGTCATACACTGATCATGTGCCTCTGGAGGCAATGAACATAGAGCTGAGTAGGCAGAATCAGTCAGCAGGCTATAATCATGGAACTCACCTCTGAGAAATCATGCTGCTCAGCTGGCAATAATCAAGTAGCTGAGCAGGCAGGAATTACGCAGCACAGCTGGCAATTGTCAAGCAGATGACAGGCAGGAATCGTGCAGCTCAGCTGGCAATTGTCAAGCAGATGAGCAGACAGTAATCACGCAGCTCAGCAGGCCCTGATCACGTGACTGAGCATGCACTGTTCACGTGGCTGATCACACACTGATCACGTGACTGATCATGCACTGATCACGTGACTGATCATGCACTGATCACGTGGCTATCATGCACTGATCACGTGGCTGATCATGCACTGATCACGTGGCTGATCATGCACTGATCACGTGGCTGATCATGCACTGATCACGTGACTGATCATGCACTGATCACGTGGCTGATCATGCACTGATCACGTGGCTATCATGCACTGATCACGTGGCTGATCATGCACTGATCACGTGGCTATCATGCACTGATCACGTGACTGATCATGCACTGATCACGTGACTGATCATGCACTGATCACGTGTCTGATCATGCACTGATCACGTGGCTATCATGCACTGCTCACGTGGCTGATCATGCATGATCACGCAGCTACCATGCACTGGTCACATGACTGATCATGCACTGATCACGTGACTGATCATGCACTGATCACGTGGCTATCATGCACTACTCACGTGGCTGATCATGCAATGATCATGTAGCTACCATGTACAGGTCACGTGAATGATCATACACCCATCAGGTGACTGATCATGCACTGATCACGTGGCTATCATGCACTGATCACGTGACTGATCATGCACTGATCACGTCTATATCATGCACTGATCACATGACTGCCCATGCACTGATCACGTGGATGATCATACACTAATCATGTGACAGATCATGCACTGATCACGTGGCTGATCATGCACTGATACCGTGACTGAGCATGGACTGATCACATGACTATCATGTAGTGATCACGTGACTTAATGGCGCTGATCATGTGACTGATCATGCACTGATCATGTTTGCTATCATACACTGATCATGTGCCTCTGGAGGCAATAAACAAAGAGCTGAGTAGGCACGAATCAAACAGTCAGCAGGCAATAATCATGGAACTCAGGTGTGAGGAATCATGCTGCTCAGCTGGCAATAATCAAGCAGCTGAGCAGGCAGGAATTACGCAGCACAGCTGGCAATTGTCAAGCAGATGACAGGCAGGAATCGTGCAGCTCAGCTGCAATTGTCAAGCAGATGACAGGCAGGAATCATGCAGCTCAGCTGGCAATTGTCACGCAGATGAGCAGACAGTGATCACGCAGCTCATCATGCACTGATCACGTGACTGATCATGCACTGATCACGTGGCTGATCATACACTGATCACGTGATGATCATGCACTGATCACGTGGCTATCATGCACTGATCACGTGGCTGATCATGCACTGATCACGTGTCTGATCATGCACTGATCACGTGGCTGATCATGCACTGATCACGTAACTGATCATGCACTGATCACGTGGCTATCATGCTCTGCTCACGTGGCTGATCATGCACTGATCACGTAGCAACCATGTACTGGTCACGTGACTGATCATGCACTGATCACGTAATTGATCATGCACTGATCACGTGGCTGATCATGCACTGATCACGTGGCTGATCACACATGATCACGTGACTGATCATGCACTGATCACGTGGCTGATCATGCACTGATCACGTGGCTATCATGCACTGATCACGTGGCTGATCATGCACTGATCACGTGACTGATCATGCACTGATCACGTGGCTGATCATGCACTGATCACGTGACTGATCATGCACTGATCACGTGACTGATCATGCACTGATCACGTGGCTATCATGCACTGCTCACGTGGCTGATCATGCCATGATCACGCAGCTACCATGTACTGGTCACGTGACTGATCATGCACTGATCACGTGACTGATCATGCACTGATCACGTGGCTGATCATGCACTGATCACGTGGCTGATCATGCACTGATCACGGGACTGATCATGCACTGATCACGTCTATATCATGCACTGATCACATGACTGCCCGTGCACTGATCACGTGGATGATCATACACTAATCTTGTGACAGATCATGCACTGATCACGTGGCTGATCATGCACTGATACCGTGACTGAGCATGGACTGATCACATGACTATCATGTAGTGATCACGTGACTTAATGGCGCTGATCATGTGACTGATCATGCGCTGATCATGTTTGCTATCATACACTGATCATGTGCCTCTGGAGGCAATAAACAAAGAGCTGAGTAGGCACGAATCAAACAGTCAGCAGGCAATAATCATGGAACTCAGGTGTGAGGAATCATGCTGCTCAGCTGGCAATAATCAAGCAGCTGAGCAGGCAGGAATTACGCAGCACAGCTGGCAATTGTCAAGCAGATGACAGGCAGGAATCGTGCAGCTCAGCTGGCAATTGTCAAGCAGATGAGCAGACAGTAATCACGCAGCTCAGCAGGCCCAGATCACGTGACTGAGCATGCACTGTTCACGTGGCTGATCATACACTGATCACGTGATGATCATGCACTGATCACTTGGATATCATGCACTGATCACGTGGCTGATCATACACTGTTCACGTGTCTGACCATGCACTGATCACGTGGCTGATCATACACTGCTCACGTAACTGATCATGCACTGATCACGTGGCTATCATGCACTGATCACGTGGCTGAACATGCACTGTTCACGTGGCTGATCACACACCTGTCACGTGACATATCATGCACTGATCACGTGGCACTCATGCACTGATCACGTGGCTGATCATACTCTGCTCACGTAACTCATGCACACATCACGTGGCTATCATGCACTGCTCACGTGGCTCGTCATGGAATGATCACGTAGCAACCATATACTGGTCACGTGACTGATCATGCACTGATCACGTAAATGATCATGCACTGTTCACGTGACTGATCATGTACTGATCACGTGACTGATCATGCACTGATCACGTGGCTATCATGCACTGCTCACGTGGCTGATCATGCAATGATCACGTAGCAACCATGTACTGGTCACGTGACTGATCATGCACTGATCACGTAATTGATCCTGCACTGATCACGTGGCTCATCATGCACTGATCACGTGGCTGATCACACATGTATCACGTGACTGATCATGCACTGATCACGTGGCTCTCATGCACTGATCACGTGGCTGATCATGCACTGATCACGTGGTTGATCATGCACTGATCACCTGGCTTATCATGCATTGATCATGTGACTGATCATGTGCTGATCATGTTTGGTGTCATGCACTGATCATGTGCCTATGGAGGCAATGAACATGAGCTGAGTAGGCAGGAATCAGTCAGCAGGCTATAATCATGTAATTCACCTCTGAGAAATCATGCTGCTGAGCTGGCAATAATCAAGTAGATGATCAGGCAGGAATTACGCAGCACAGGTGGCAATTGTCAAGCAGCTGACAGGCAGGAATCGTGCAGCTCAGCTGGCAATTGTCAAGCAGATGAGCAGACAGTAATCACACAGCTCAGCATGCACTGATCACGTGACTGAGCATGCACTGTTCACGTGGCTGATCATACACTGATCACGTGACTGATCATGCACTGATCACGTGAATGATCATGCACTGATCACGTGGCTATCATGCACTGATCACGTGGCTGACATACACTGATCACGTGCCTGGTCATGCACTGATCACGTGGCTGATCATGCACTGATCACGTGACTGATCATGCACTGATCACGTGTCTGATCATGCACTGATCACGTGGCTATCATGCACTGCTCACGTGGCTGATCATGCCATGATCACGCATGATCACGCAGCTACCATGTACTGGTCACATGACTGATCATGCACTGATCACGTGACTGATCATGCAGTGATCACGTGGCTATCATGAACTACTCACGTGGCTGATCATGCAATGATCATGTAGCTACCATGTACAGGTCACGTGAATGATCATACACCCATCAGGTGACTGATCATGCACTGATCACGTGGCTATCATGCACTGATCACGAGACTGATCATGCACTGTTCACGTCTATATCATGCACTGATCACATGACTGCCCGTGCACTGATCACGTGGATGATCATACACTAATCTTGTGACAGATCATGCACTGATCACGTGGCTGATCATGCACTGATACCGTGACTGAGCATGGACTGATCACATGACTATCATGTAGTGATCACGTGACTTAATGGCGCTGATCATGTGACTGATCATGCGCTGATCATGTTTGCTATCATACACTGATCATGTGCCTCTGGAGGCAATAAACAAAGAGCTGAGTAGGCACGAATCAAACAGTCAGCAGGCAATAATCATGGAACTCAGGTGTGAGGAATCATGCTGCTCAGCTGGCAATAATCAAGCAGCTGAGCAGGCAGGAATTACGCAGCACAGCTGGCAATTGTCAAGCAGATGACAGGCAGGAATCGTGCAGCTCAGCTGGCAATTGTCAAGCAGATGAGCAGACAGTAATCACGCAGCTCAGCAGGCCCAGATCACGGGACTGAGCATGCACTGTTCACGTGGCTGATCATACACTGATCACGTGATGATCATGCACTGATCACTTGGATATCATGCACTGATCACGTGGCTGATCATACACTGCTCACGTAACTGATCATGCACTGATCACGTGGCTATCATGCACTGATCACGTGGCTGAACATGCACTGTTCACGTGGCTGATCACACACCTGTCACGTGACATATCATGCACTGATCACGTGGCACTCATGCACTGATCACGTGGCTGATCATACTCTGCTCACGTAACTCATGCACACATCACGTGGCTATCATGCACTGCTCACGTGGCTCGTCATGGAATGATCACGTAGCTACCATATACTGGTCACGTGACTGATCATGCACAGATCACGTAAATGATCATGCACTGTTCACGTGACTGATCATGTACTGATCACGTGACTGATCATGCACTGATCACGTGGCTATCATGCACTGCTCACGTGGCTGATCATGCAATGATCACGTAGCAACCATGTACTGTCACGTGACTGATCATGCACTGATCACGTAATTGATCATGCACTGATCACGTGGCTCATCATGCACTGATCACGTGGCTGATCACACATGTATCACGTGACTGATCATGCACTGATCACGTGGCTCTCATGCACTGATCACGTGGCTATCATGCACTGATCACGTGGCTATCATGCACTGATCACGTGGCTGATCATGCAATGATCACGTAGCTATCATGCACTGATCACGTGACTGATCATGCACTGATCACGTAATTGATCATGCACTGATCACGTGGCTGATCATGCACTGATCACGTGGCTGATCACACTGATCACGTGACTGATCATGCACTGATCACGTGGCTGATCATGCACTGATCACGTGGCTATCATGCACTGATCACGTGGCTGATCATGCACTGATCACACTGATCATGCACTGATCACGTGATCTGATCATGCACTGATCACGTGGCTGATCATGCACTGATCACGGAGCTGCATGCACTGATCACGTGACTGATCATGCACTGATCACGTGATCACTGATCACGTGACTGATCATGCACTGATCACGTGACTGATCATGCACTGATCACGTGACTGATCATGCACTGATCATGCACTGATCACGTGGCTGATCATGCACTGATCACGTACTGACTCAACTGATCATGACTGATCATGTGCATCACTGATCACGTGGATCATGATCATGCATCACACACATGTGCTGAGGCAATAACACTGAGTAGGCATGTCAGCAGGCTGACAGGCAGGAAATCATGCTCAGCTGGCAATTGTCAAGCAGATGAGCAGACAGTAATTGTCGCAGCTCAGCAGGCACTGATCACGTGACTGAGCATGCACTGATCACACACTGATCACGTGACTGATCATGCACTGATCACGTGACTGATCATGCACTGATCACGTGGCTATCATGCACTGATCACGTGGCTGATCATGCACTGATCACGTGGCTGATCATGCACTGATCACGTGGCTGATCATGCACTGATCACGTGACTGATCATGCACTGATCACGTGGCTGATCATGCACTGATCACGTGGCTATCATGCACTGATCACGTGGCTGATCATGCATGATCACGCCATGATCACGCAGCTACCATGTACTGATCAGTGACTGATCATGCACTGATCACGTGACTGATCATGCACTGATCACGTGGCTGATCATGCACTGATCACGTGGCTGATCATGCACTGATCACGGACTGATCATGCACTGATCACGTCTATATCATGCACTGATCACATGACTGCCCATGCACTGATCACGTGGATGATCATACACTAATCATGTGACAGATCATGCACTGATCACGTGGCTGATCATGCACTGATACCGTGACTGAGCATGGACTGATCACATGACTATCATGTAGTGATCACGTGACTTAATGGCGCTGATCATGTGACTGATCATGCACTGATCATGTTTGCTATCATACACTGATCATGTGCCTCTGGAGGCAATAAACAAAGAGCTGAGTAGGCACGAATCAAACAGTCAGCAGGCAATAATCATGGAACTCAGGTGTGAGGAATCATGCTGCTCAGCTGGCAATAATCAAGCAGCTGAGCAGGCAGGAATTACGCAGCACAGCTGGCAATTGTCAAGCAGATGACAGGCAGGAATCGTGCAGCTCAGCTGGCAATTGTCAAGCAGATGAGCAGACAGTAATCACGCAGCTCAGCAGGCCCAGATCACGTGACTGAGCATGCACTGTTCACGTGGCTGATCATACACTGATCACGTGATGATCATGCACTGATCACTTGGATATCATGCACTGATCACGTGGCTGATCATACACTGTTCACGTGTCTGACCATGCACTGATCACGTGGCTGATCATACACTGCTCACGTAACTGATCATGCACTGATCACGTGGCTATCATGCACTGATCACGTGGCTGAACATGCACTGTTCACGTGGCTGATCACACACCTGTCACGTGACATATCATGCACTGATCACGTGGCACTCATGCACTGATCACGTGGCTGATCATACTCTGCTCACGTAACTCATGCACACATCACGTGGCTATCATGCACTGCTCACGTGGCTCGTCATGGAATGATCACGTAACCATATACTGGTCACGTGACTGATCATGCACAGATCACGTAAATGATCATGCACTGTTCACGTGACTGATCATGTACTGATCACGTGACTGATCATGCACTGATCACGTGGCTATCATGCTCTGCTCACGTGGCTGATCATGCAATGATCACGTAGCAACCATGTACTGGTCACGTGACTGATCATGCACTGATCACGTAATTGATCATGCACTGATCACGTGGCTCATCATGCACTGATCACGTGGCTGATCACACATGTATCACGTGACTGATCATGCACTGATCACGTGGCTCTCATGCACTGATCACGTGGCTGATCATGCACTGATCACGTGGCTGATCATGCACTGATCACGTGGCTGATCATGCACTGATCACGTGACTGATCATGCACTGATCACGTGGCTGATCATGCACTGATCACGTGGCTGATCATGCACTGATCACGTGGCTGATCATGCACTGATCACGTGACTCATGCACTGATCACGTGGCTATCATGCACTGATCACGTGGCTGATCATGCACTGATCACGTAGCTATCATGCACTGATCACGTGACTGATCATGCACTGATCACGTGATGATCATGCACTGATCACGTGGCTGATCATGCACTGATCACGTGGCTATCATGCACTGATCACGTGGCTGATCATGCACTGATCACGTAGCTACCATGCACTGGTCACGTGACTGATCATGCACTGATCACGTGATTGATCATGCACTGATCACGTGGCTGATCATGCACTGATCACGTGGCTGATCACACTGATCACGTGACTGATCATGCACTGATCACGTGACTGATCATGCACTGATCACGTGGCTATCATGCACTGATCACGTGGCTATCATGCACTGATCACGTGGCTGATCACACACGTATCACGTGACTGATCATGCACTGATCACGTGGCTATCATGCACTGATCACGTGGCTATCATGCACTGATCACGTGGCTGATCATGCAATGATCACGGAGCTGCCATGCACTGATCACGTGACTGATCATGCACTGATCACGTAATTGATCATGCACTGATCACGTGACTGATCATGCACTGATCACGTGACTGATCATGCACTGATCACGTGACTGATCATGCACTGATCACGTGGCTATCATGCACTGATCACGTGGCTGATCATGCACTGATCACGCAGCTGACCATGCACTGTCACGTGACTGATCATGCACTGATCACATAACTGATCATGCACTGATCACGTGGCTTATCATGCACTGATCATGTGACTGATCATGCGCTGATCATGTTTGGTGTCACACACTGATCATGTGCCTATGGAGGCAATGAACATAGAGCTGAGTAGGCACGAATCAGTCAGCAGGCTATAATCATGGAACTCACCTCTGAGAAATCATGCTGCTCAGCTGGCAATAATCAAGTAGATGAGCAGGCAGGAATTACGCAGCACAGGTGGCAATTGTCAAGCAGATGACAGGCAGGAATCGTGCAGCTCAGCTGGCAATTGTCAAGCAGATGAGCAGACAGTAATCACGCAGCTCAGCAGGCCCTGATCACGTGACTGATCATGCACTGATCACGTGGCTGATCATACACTGATCACGTGACTGATCATGCACTGATCACGTGACTGATCATGCACTGATCACGTGGCTATCATGCACTGATCACGTGGCTGATCATACACTGATCACGTGCCTGATCATGCACTGATCACGTGGCTGATCATGCACTGATCACGTGACTGATCATGCACTGATCACGTGGCTGATCATGCACTGATCACGTGGCTATCATGCACTGATCACGTGGCTGATCATGCATGATCACGCCATGATCACGCAGCTACCATGTACTGGTCACATGACTGATCATGCACTGATCACGTGACTGATCATGCAGTGATCACGTGGCTATCATGCACTACTCACGTGGCTGATCATGCAATGATCATGTAGCTACCATGTACAGGTCACGTGAATGATCATACACCCATCAGGTGACTGATCATGCACTGATCACGTGGCTATCATGCACTGATCACGAGACTGATCATGCACTGATCACGTCTATATCATGCACTGATCACATGACTGCCCATGCACTGATCACGTGGATGATCATACACTAATCATGTGACAGATCATGCACTGATCACGTGGCTGATCATGCACTGATACCGTGACTGAGCATGGACTGATCACATGACTATCATGTAGTGATCACGTGACTTAATGGCGCTGATCATGTGACTGATCATGCGCTGATCATGTTTGCTATCATACACTGATCATGTGCCTCTGGAGGCAATAAACAAAGAGCTGAGTAGGCACGAATCAAACAGTCAGCAGGCAATAATCATGGAACTCAGGTGTGAGGAATCATGCTGCTCAGCTGGCAATAATCAAGCAGCTGAGCAGGCAGGAATTACGCAGCACAGCTGGCAATTGTCAAGCAGATGACAGGCAGGAATCGTGCAGCTCAGCTGGCAATTGTCAAGCAGATGAGCAGACAGTAATCACGCAGCTCAGCAGGCCCAGATCACGTGACTGAGCATGCACTGTTCACGTGGCTGATCATACACTGATCACGTGATGATCATGCACTGATCACTTGGATATCATGCACTGATCACGTGGCTGATCATACACTGCTCACGTAACTGATCATGCACTGATCACGTGGCTATCATGCACTGATCACGTGGCTGAACATGCACTGTTCACGTGGCTGATCACACACCTGTCACGTGACATATCATGCACTGATCACGTGGCACTCATGCACTGATCACGTGGCTGATCATACTCTGCTCACGTAACTCATGCACACATCACGTGGCTATCATGCACTGCTCACGTGGCTCGTCATGGAATGATCACGTAGCTACCATATACTGGTCACGTGACTGATCATGCACAGATCACGTAAATGATCATGCACTGTTCACGTGACTGATCATGTACTGATCACGTGACTGATCATGCACTGATCACGTGGCTATCATGCTCTGCTCACGTGGCTGATCATGCAATGATCACGTAGCAACCATGTACTGGTCACGTGACTGATCATGCACTGATCACGTAATTGATCCTGCACTGATCACGTGGCTCATCATGCACTGATCACGTGGCTGATCACACATGTATCACGTGACTGATCATGCACTGATCACGTGGCTCTCATGCACTGATCACGTGGCTATCATGCACTGATCACGTGGCTATCATGCACTGATCACGTGGCTGATCATGCAATGATCACGTAGCTATCATGCACTGATCACGTGACTGATCATGCACTGATCACGTATTGATCATGCACTGATCACGTGGCTGATCATGCACTGATCACGTGGCTGATCACACTGATCACGTGACTGATCATGCACTGATCACGTGACTGATCATGCACTGATCACGTGGCTATCATGCACTGATCACGTGGATATCATGCACTGATCACGTGGCTGATCACACACTATCACGTGACTGATCATGCACTGATCACGTGGCTATCATGCACTGATCACGTGGCTATCATGCACTGATCACGTGGCTGATCATGCACTGATCACGGAGCTGCCATGCACTGATCACGTGACTGATCATGCACTGATCACGTAATTGATCATGCACTGATCACGTGACTGATCATGCACTGATCACGTGACTGATCATGCACTGATCACGTGACTGATCATGCACTGATCACGTGGCTATCATGCACTGATCACGTGGCTGATCATGCAATGATCACGCAGCTACCATGTACTGTCACATGACTGATCATGCACTGATCACGTAATTGATCATGCACTGATCACGTGGCTTATCATGCACTGATCATGTGACTGATCATGTGCTGATCATGTTTGGTGTCATACACTGATCATGTGCCTATGGAGGCAATGAACATAGAGCTGAGTAGGCAGGAATCAGTCAGCAGGCTATAATCATGGAACTCACGTCTGAGAAATCATGCTGCTCAGCTGGCAATAATCAAGTAGATGAGCAGGCAGGAATTACGCAGCACAGGTGGCAATTGTCAAGCAGCTGACAGGCAGGAATCATGCAGCTCAGCTGGCAATTGTCAAGCAGATGAGCAGACAGTAATCACGCAGCTCAGCAGGCCTGATCACGTGACTGATCATGCACTGATCACGTGGCTGATCATACACTGATCACGTGACTGATCATGCACTGATCACGTGACTGATCATGCACTGATCACGTGGCTATCATGCACTGATCACGTGGCTGACATGCACTGATCACGTGCCTGATCATGCACTGATCACGTGGCTGATCATGCACTGATCACGTGACTGATCATGCACTGATCACGTGTCTGATCATGCACTGATCACGTGGCTATCATGCACTGATCACGTGGCTGATCATGCATGATCACGCCATGATCACGCAGCTACCATGTACTGGTCACATGACTGATCATGCACTGATCACGTGACTGATCATGCAGTGATCACGTGGCTATCATGCACTACTCACGTGGCTGATCATGCAATGATCATGTAGCTACCATGTACAGGTCACGTGAATGATCATACACCCATCAGGTGACTGATCATGCACTGATCACGTGGCTATCATGCACTGATCACGAGACTGATCATGCACTGATCACGTCTATATCATGCACTGATCACATGACTGCCCATGCACTGATCACGTGGATGATCATACACTAATCTTGTGACAGATCATGCACTGATCACGTGGCTGATCATGCACTGATACGTGACTGAGCATGGACTGATCACATGACTATCATGTAGTGATCACGTGACTTAATGGCGCTGATCATGTGACTGATCATGCGCTGATCATGTTTGCTATCATACACTGATCATGTGCCTCTGGAGGCAATAAACAAAGAGCTGAGTAGGCACGAATCAAACAGTCAGCAGGCAATAATCATGGAACTCAGGTGTGAGGAATCATGCTGCTCAGCTGGCAATAATCAAGCAGCTGAGCAGGCAGGAATTACGCAGCACAGCTGGCAATTGTCAAGCAGATGACAGGCAGGAATCGTGCAGCTCAGCTGGCAATTGTCAAGCAGATGAGCAGACAGTAATCACGCAGCTCAGCAGGCCCAGATCACGTGACTGAGCATGCACTGTTCACGTGGCTGATCATACACTGATCACGTGATGATCATGCACTGATCACTTGGATATCATGCACTGATCACGTGGCTGATCATACACTGCTCACGTAACTGATCATGCACTGATCACGTGGCTATCATGCACTGATCACGTGGCTGAACATGCACTGTTCACGTGGCTGATCACACACCTGTCACGTGACATATCATGCACTGATCACGTGGCACTCATGCACTGATCACGTGGCTGATCATACTCTGCTCACGTAACTCATGCACACATCACGTGGCTATCATGCACTGCTCACGTGGCTCATCATGGAATGATCACGTAGCTACCATATACTGGTCACGTGACTGATCATGCACTGATCACGTAAATGATCATGCACTGTTCACGTGACTGATCATGCACTGATCACGTGACTGATCATGCACTGATCACGTGGCTATCATGCACTGCTCACGTGGCTGATCATGCACGATCACGTAGCAACCATGTACTGGTCACGTGACTGATCATGCACTGATCACGTAACTGATCATGCACTGATCACGTGACTGATCATGCACTGATCACGTAATTGATCATGCACTGATCACGTGGCTCATCATGCACTGATCACGTGGCTGATCACACATGATCACGTGACTGATCATGCACTGATCACGTGGCTATCATGCACTGATCACGTGGCTGATCATGCACTGATCACGTGGATATCATGCACTGATCACGTGGCTGATCACACACGTATCACGTGACTGATCATGCACTGATCACGTGGCTATCATGCACTGATCACGTGGCTATCATGCACTGATCACGTGGCTGATCATGCACTGATCACGTAGCTATCATGCACTGATCACGTGACTGATCATGCACTGATCACGTGGCTGATCATGCACTGATCACGTGGCTGATCATGCACTGATCACGTGGCTGATCATACACGTATCACGTGACTGATCATGCACTGATCACGTGGCTGATCATGCACTGATCACGTGGCTATCATGCACTGATCACGAGACTGATCATGCACTGATCACGTCTATATCATGCACTGATCACATGACTGCCCATGCACTGATCACGTGGATGATCATACACTAATCATGTGACAGATCATGCACTGATCACGTGGCTGATCATGCACTGATACCGTGACTGAGCATGGACTGATCACATGACTATCATGTAGTGATCACGTGACTTAATGGCGCTGATCATGTGACTGATCATGCACTGATCATGTTTGCTATCATACACTGATCATGTGCCTCTGGAGGCAATAAACAAAGAGCTGAGTAGGCACGAATCAAACAGTCAGCAGGCAATAATCATGGAACTCAGGTGTGAGGAATCATGCTGCTCAGCTGGCAATAATCAAGCAGCTGAGCAGGCAGGAATTACGCAGCACAGCTGGCAATTGTCAAGCAGATGACAGGCAGGAATCGTGCAGCTCAGCTGGCAATTGTCAAGCAGATGAGCAGACAGTAATCACGCAGCTCAGCAGGCCCAGATCACGTGACTGAGCATGCACTGTTCACGTGGCTGATCATACACTGATCACGTGATGATCATGCACTGATCACTTGGATATCATGCACTGATCACGTGGCTGATCATACACTGTTCACGTGTCTGACCATGCACTGATCACGTGGCTGATCATACACTGCTCACGTAACTGATCATGCACTGATCACGTGGCTATCATGCACTGATCACGTGGCTGATCATGCACTGATCACGTGGCTATCATGCACTGATCACGTGACTGATCATGCACTGATCACGTGGCTGATCATGCACTGATCACGTGGCTGATCATGCACTGATCACGTGGCTGATCACACATGATCACGTGACTGATCATGCACTGATCACGTGGCTATCATGCACTGATCACGTGGCTATCATGCACTGATCACGTGGCTGATCATGCACTGATCACGTGACTGATCATGCACTGATCACGTGACTGATCATGCACTGATCACGTGGCTATCATGCACTGCTCACGTGGCTGATCATGCATGATCACGCAGCTACCATGTACTGGTCACGTGACTGATCATGCACTGATCACGTGACTGATCATGCACTGATCACGTGGCTGATCATGCACTGATCACGTGGCTGATCATGCACTGATCACGTGACTGATCATGCACTGATCACGTCTATATCATGCACTGATCACATGACTGCCCATGCACTGATCACGTGGATGATCATACACTAATCATGTGACAGATCATGCACTGATCACGTGGCTGATCATGCACTGATACCGTGACTGAGCATGGACTGATCACATGACTATCATGTAGTGATCACGTGACTTAATGGCGCTGATCATGTGACTGATCATGCGCTGATCATGTTTGCTATCATACACTGATCATGTGCCTCTGGAGGCAATAAACAAAGAGCTGAGTAGGCACGAATCAAACAGTCAGCAGGCAATAATCATGGAACTCAGCTGTGAGGAATCATGCTGCTCAGCTGGCAATAATCAAGCAGCTGAGCAGGCAGGAATTACGCAGCACAGCTGGCAATTGTCAAGCAGATGACAGGCAGGAATCGTGCAGCTCAGCTGGCAATTGTCAAGCAGATGAGCAGACAGTAATCACGCAGCTCAGCAGGCCCAGATCACGTGACTGAGCATGCACTGTTCACGTGGCTGATCATACACTGATCACGTGATGATCATGCACTGATCACTTGGATATCATGCACTGATCACGTGGCTGATCATACACTGTTCACGTGTCTGACCATGCACTGATCACGTGGCTGATCATACACTGCTCACGTAACTGATCATGCACTGATCACGTGGCTATCATGCACTGATCACGTGGCTGAACATGCACTGTTCACGTGGCTGATCACACACCTGTCACGTGACATATCATGCACTGATCACGTGGCACTCATGCACTGATCACGTGGCTGATCATACTCTGCTCACGTAACTCATGCACACATCACGTGGCTATCATGCACTGCTCACGTGGCTGATCATGCAATGATCACGTAGCTACCATGTACTGGTCACGTGACTGATCATGCACTGATCACGTAATGATCATGCACTGATCACGTGGCTGATCATGCACTGATCACGTGACTGATCATGCACTGATCACGTGGCTATCATGCACTGATCACGTGGCTGATCATGCACTGATCACGTGACTGACCATGCACTGATCACGTGCTGATCATGCACTGATCACGTAACTGATCATGCACTGATCACGTGGCTATCATGCACTGATCACGTGGCTGATCATGCACTGATCACGTGGCTGATCATGCACTGATCACGTGACTATCATGCACTGATCACGTGGCATCATGCACTGATCACGTGGCTGATCATACACTGATCACGTGACTCATGCACTGATCACGTGGCTATCATGCACTGATCACGTGGCTGATCATGCAATGATCACGTAGCTACCATGTACTGGTCACGTGACTGATCATGCACTGATCACGTGAATGATCATGCACTGATCACGTGACTGATCATGCACTGATCACGTGACTGATCATGCACTGATCACGTGGCTGATCATGCACTGATCACGTGGCTGATCATGCACTGATCACGTGGCTGATCATGCACTGATCACGTGACTGATCATGCACTGATCACGTGACTGATCATGCACTGATCACGTGGCTATCATGCACTGATCACGTGGCTGATCATGCACTGATCACATGACTGATCATGCACTGATCACGTGGCTGATCATGCACTGATCACGTGGCTATCATGCACTACTCACGTGGCTGATCATGCAATGATCACGTAGCTACCATGTACTGGTCACGTGAATGATCATACACCCATCAGGTGACTGATCATGCACTGATCACGTGGCTATCATGCACTGATCACGAGACTGATCATGCACTGATCACGTCTATATCATGCACTGATCACATGACTGCCCATGCACTGATCACGTGGATGATCATACACTAATCTTGTGACAGATCATGCACTGATCACGTGGCTGATCATGCACTGATACCGTGACTGAGCATGGACTGATCACATGACTATCATGTAGTGATCACGTGACTTAATGGCGCTGATCATGTGACTGATCATGCGCTGATCATGTTTGCTATCATACACTGATCATGTGCCTCTGGAGGCAATAAACAAAGAGCTGAGTAGGCACGAATCAAACAGTCAGCAGGCAATAATCATGGAACTCAGGTGTGAGGAATCATGCTGCTCAGCTGGCAATAATCAAGCAGCTGAGCAGGCAGGAATTACGCAGCACAGCTGGCAATTGTCAAGCAGATGACAGGCAGGAATCGTGCAGCTCAGCTGGCAATTGTCAAGCAGATGAGCAGACAGTAATCACGCAGCTCAGCAGGCCCAGATCACGTGACTGAGCATGCACTGTTCACGTGGCTGATCATACACTGATCACGTGATGATCATGCACTGATCACTTGGATATCATGCACTGATCACGTGGCTGATCATACACTGTTCACGTGTCTGACCATGCACTGATCACGTGGCTGATCATACACTGATCACGTAACTGATCATGCACTGATCACGTGGCTATCATGCACTGATCACGTGGCTGATCATGCACTGATCACGTGGCTATCATGTACTGATCACGTGACTGATCATGCACTGATCACGTAATTGATCATGCACTGATCACGTGGCTGATCATGCACTGATCACGTGGCTGATCACACATGATCACGTGACTGATCATGCACTGATCACGTGGCTATCATGCACTGATCACGTGGCTATCATGCACTGATCACGTGGCTGATCATGCACTGATCACGTGACTGATCATGCACTGATCACGTGACTGATCATGCACTGATCACGTGGCTATCATGCACTGCACGTGGCTGATCATGCATGATCACGTAGCTACCATGTACTGGTCACGTGACTGATCATGCACTGATCACGTGACTGATCATGCACTGATCACGTGGCTGATCATGCACTGATCACGTGGCTGATCATGCACTGATCACGTGACTGATCATGCACTGATCACGTCTATATCATGCACTGATCACATGACTGCCCATGCACTGATCACGTGGATGATCATACACTAATCATGTGACAGATCATGCACTGATCACGTGGCTGATCATGCACTGATACCGTGACTGAGCATGGACTGATCACATGACTATCATGTAGTGATCACGTGACTTAATGGCGCTGATCATGTGACTGATCATGCACTGATCATGTTTGCTATCATACACTGATCATGTGCCTCTGGAGGCAATAAACAAAGAGCTGAGTAGGCACGAATCAAACAGTCAGCAGGCAATAATCATGGAACTCAGGTGTGAGGAATCATGCTGCTCAGCTGGCAATAATCAAGCAGCTGAGCAGGCAGGAATTATGCAGCACAGCTGGCAATTGTCAAGCAGATGACAGGCAGGAATCGTGCAGCTCAGCTGGCAATTGTCAAGCAGATGAGCAGACAGTAATCACGCAGCTCAGCAGGCCCAGATCACGTGACTGAGCATGCACTGTTCACGTGGCTGATCATACACTGATCACGTGATGATCATGCACTGATCACGTGGATATCATGCACTGATCACGTGGCTGATCATACACTGTTCACGTGTCTGACCATGCACTGATCACGTGGCTGATCATACACTGCTCACGTAACTGATCATGCACTGATCACGTGGCTATCATGCACTGATCACGTGGCTGAACATGCACTGATCACGTGGCTGATCACACACCTGTCACGTGACATATCATGCACTGATCACGTGGCACTCATGCACTGATCACGTGGCTGATCATACTCTGCTCACGTAACTCATGCACACATCACGTGGCTATCATGCACTGCTCACGTGGCTGTCATGCAATGATCACGTAGCTACCATATACTGGTCACGTGACTGATCATGCACAGATCACGTAATGATCATGCACTGTTCACGTGACTGATCATGCACTGATCACGTGACTGATCATGCACTGATCACGTGGCTATCATGCACTGATCACGTGACTGATCATGCACTGATCACGTCTATATCATGCACTGATCACATGACTGATCATGCACTGATCACGTGGATGATCATGCACTGATCACGTGACTGATCATGCACTGATCACGTGGCTGATCATGCACTGATACCGTGACTGAGCATGGACTGATCACATGACTATCATGTAGTGATCACGTGACTTAATGGCACTGATCATGTGACTGATCATGCGCTGATCATGTTTGCTATCATACACTGATCATGTGCCTCTGGAGGCAATAAACAAAGAGCTGAGTAGGCACGAATCAAACAGTCAGCAGGCAATAATCATGGAACTCAGCTGTGAGGAATCATGCTGCTCAGCTGGCAATAATCAAGCAGCTGAGCAGGCAGGAATTACGCAGCACAGCTGGCAATTGTCAAGCAGATGACAGGCAGGAATCATGCAGCTCAGCTGGCAATTGTCAAGCAGATGAGCAGACAGTAATCACGCAGCTCAGCAGGCCCTGATCACGTGACTGAGCATGCACTGTTCACGTGGCTGATCATACACTGATCACGTGATGATCATGCACTGATCACGTGGATATCATGCACTGATCACGTGGCTGATCATGCACTGATCACGTGGCTGATCATGCACTGATCACGTGGCTGATCATGCACTGATCACGTGACTGATCATGCACTGATCACGTGGCTGATCATGCACTGATCACGTGACTGATCATGCACTGATCACGTGGCTATCATGCACTGATCACGTGGCTGATCATGCACTGATCACGTGGCTGATCATGCACTGATCACGTGGCTGATCATGCACTGATCACGTGTCTGATCATGCACTGATCACGTGGCTGATCATGCACTGATCACGTAACTGATCATGCACTGATCACGTGACTATCATGCACTGATCACGTGGCATCATGCACTGATCACGTGGCTGATCATGCACTGATCACGTGACTGATCATGCACTGATCACGTGGCTGATCATGCACTGATCACGTGGCTGATCATGCACTGATCACGTGGCTGATCATGCACTGATCACGTGGCTGATCATGCACTGATCACGTGGCTGATCATGCACTGATCACGTGTCTGATCATGCACTGATCACGTGGCTGATCATGCACTGATCACGTAACTGATCATGCACTGATCACGTGGCTATCATGCACTGATCACGTGGCTGATCATGCACTGATCACGTGGCTGATCACACACTGTCACGTGACATATCATGCACTGATCACGTGGCACTCATGCACTGATCACGTGGCTGATCATACACTGATCACGTAACTCATGCACACATCACGTGGCTATCATGCACTGCTCACGTGGCTGTCATGCAATGATCACGTAGCTACCATATACTGGTCACGTGACTGATCATGCACTGATCACGTAAATGATCATGCACTGATCACGTGACTGATCATGCACTGATCACGTGACTGATCATGCACTGATCACGTGGCTATCATGCACTGATCACGTGGCTGATCATGCACGATCACGTAGCAACCATGTACTGGTCACGTGACTGATCATGCACTGATCACGTAATTGATCATGCACTGATCACGTGGCTGATCATGCACTGATCACGTGGCTGATCACACATGATCACGTGACTGATCATGCACTGATCACGTGGCTATCATGCACTGATCACGTGACTGATCATGCACTGATCACGTCTATATCATGCACTGATCACGTGACTGATCATGCACTGATCACGTGATGATCATGCACTGATCACGTGACTGATCATGCACTGATCACGTGGCTGATCATGCACTGATCACGTGGCTGATCATGCACTGATCACGTGACTGATCATGCACTGATCACGTGACTGATCATGCACTGATCACGTGGCTATCATGCACTACTCACGTGGCTGATCATGCAATGATCATGTAGCTACCATGTACAGGTCACGTGAATGATCATACACCCATCAGGTGACTGATCATGCACTGATCACGTGGCTATCATGCACTGATCACGAGACTGATCATGCACTGATCACGTCTATATCATGCACTGATCACATGACTGCCCATGCACTGATCACGTGGATGATCATACACTAATCATGTGACAGATCATGCACTGATCACGTGGCTGATCATGCACTGATACCGTGACTGAGCATGGACTGATCACATGACTATCATGTAGTGATCACGTGACTTAATGGCGCTGATCATGTGACTGATCATGCGCTGATCATGTTTGCTATCATACACTGATCATGTGCCTCTGGAGGCAATAAACAAAGAGCTGAGTAGGCACGAATCAAACAGTCAGCAGGCAATAATCATGGAACTCAGCTGTGAGGAATCATGCTGCTCAGCTGGCAATAATCAAGCAGCTGAGCAGGCAGGAATTACGCAGCACAGCTGGCAATTGTCAAGCAGATGACAGGCAGGAATCGTGCAGCTCAGCTGGCAATTGTCAAGCAGATGAGCAGACAGTAATCACGCAGCTCAGCAGGCCCTGATCACGTGACTGAGCATGCACTGTTCACGTGGCTGATCATACACTGATCACGTGATTGATCATGCACTGATCACTTGGATATCATGCACTGATCACGTGGCTGATCATACACTGTTCACGTGTCTGACCATGCACTGATCACGTGGCTGATCATACACTGCTCACGTAACTGATCATGCACTGATCACGTGGCTATCATGCACTGATCACGTGGCTGAACATGCACTGTTCACGTGGCTGATCACACCTGTCACGTGACATATCATGCACTGATCACGTGGCTGATCATACACTGCTCACGTAACTCATCATGCACACATCACGTGGCTATCATGCACTGCTCACGTGGCTCGTCATGGAATGATCACGTAGCTACCATATACTGGTCACGTGACTGATCATGCACAGATCACGTAAATGATCATGCACTGTTCACGTGACTGATCATGTACTGATCACGTGACTGATCATGCACTGATCACGTGGCTGATCATGCACTGATCACGTGGCTGATCATGCACTGATCACGTGGCTGATCATGCACTGATCACGTGGCTGATCATGCACTGATCACGTGACTGATCATGCACTGATCACGTGACTGATCATGCACTGATCACGTGGCTATCATGCACTGATCACGTGGCTGATCATGCACTGATCACGTGACTGATCATGCACTGATCACGTGACTGATCATGCACTGATCACGTGACTGATCATGCACTGATCACGTGGCTATCATGCACTGATCACGTGGCTATCATGCACTGATCACGTGACTGATCACACATGATCACGTGACTGATCATGCACTGATCACGTGGCTATCATGCACTGATCACGTGGCTGATCATGCACTGATCACGTAGCTATCATGCACTGATCACGTGACTGATCATGCACTGATCACTGACTGATCATGCACTGATCACGTGACTGATCATGCACTGATCACGTGGCTATCATGCACTGATCACGTGGCTGATCATGCACTGATCACGCAGCTACCATGCACTGATCACATGACTGATCATGCACTGATCACATAATTGATCATGCACTGATCACGTGGTGATCATGCATTGATCATGTGACTGATCATGTGCTGATCATGTTTGGTGTCATACACTGATCATGTGCCTCTGGAGGCAATGAACAAAGAGCTGAGTAGGCACGAATCAGTCAGCAGGCAATAATCATGGAACTCAGCTGTGAGAAATCATGCTGCTCAGCTGGCAATAATCAAGCAGATGAGCAGGCAGGAATTACGCAGCACAGCTGGCAATTGTCAAGCAGATGACAGGCAGGAATCGTGCAGCTCAGCTGGCAATTGTCAAGCAGATGAGCAGACAGTAATCACGCAGCTCAGCAGGCCCTGATCACGTGACTGAGCATGCACTGTTCACGTGGCTGATCACACACTGATCACGTGACTGATCATGCACTGATCACGTGACTGATCATGCACTGATCACGTGGCTATCATGCACTGATCACGTGGCTGATCATACACTGATCACGGGACTGATCATGCACTGATCACGGGCTATCATGCACTGACTACATGACTGACATGCACTGATCACGTGGCTGATCATGCACTGATCACGTGACTGATCATGCACTGATCACGTGACTGATCATGCACTGATCACGTGGCTGATCATGCACTGATCACGTGGCTATCATGCACTGATCACGTGGCTGATCATGCACTGATCACGTGACTGATCATGCACTGATCACGTGGCTGATCATGCACTGATCACGTGACTGATCATGCACTGATCACGTGTCTGATCATGCACTGATCACGTGGCTATCATGCACTGATCACGTGGCTGATCATGCATGATCACGCAGGTACCATGTACTGGTCACATGACTGATCATGCACTGATCACGTGACTGATCATGCACTGATCACGTGGCTATCATGCACTACTCACGTGGCTGATCATGCAATGATCATGTAGCTACCATGTACTGGTCACGTGACTGATCATACACCCATCAGGTGACTGATCATGCACTGATCACGTGGCTGATCATGCACTGATCACGTGACTGATCATGCACTGATCACGTGACTGATCATGCACTGATCACATGGCTATCATGAACTGATCACGTGGCTGATCATGCACTGATCACGTGGCTGATCATGCACTGATACCGTGACTGAGCATGGACTGATCACATGACTATCATGTAGTGATCACGTGACTTAATGGCGCTGATCATGTGACTGATCATGCGCTGATCATGTTTGCTATCATACACTGATCATGTGCCTCTGGAGGCAATAAACAAAGAGCTGAGTAGGCACGAATCAAACAGTCAGCAGGCAATAATCATGGAACTCAGGTGTGAGGAATCATGCTGCTCAGCTGGCAATTGTCAAGCAGATGACAGGCAGGAATCATGCAGCTCAGCTGGCAATTGTCAAGCAGATGAGCAGACAGTAATCACGCAGCTCAGCAGGCCCTGATCACGTGACTGAGCATGCACTGTTCACGTGGCTGATCATACACTGATCACGTGATGATCATGCACTGATCACTTGGATATCATGCACTGATCACGTGGCTGATCATACACTGTTCACGTGTCTGACCATGCACTGATCACGTGGCTGATCATACACTGCTCACGTAACTGATCATGCACTGATCACGTGGCTATCATGCACTGATCACGTGGCTGAACATGCACTGTTCACGTGGCTGATCACACACTGTCACGTGACATATCATGCACTGATCACGTGGCACTCATGCACTGATCACGTGGCTGATCATACACTGCTCACGTAACTGATCATGCACACATCACGTGGCTATCATGCACTGCTCACGTGGCTGATCATGCATGATCACGCAGCTACCATGTACTGGTCACGTGACTGATCATGCACTGATCACGTGACTGATCATGCACTGATCACGTGGCTATCATGCACTGATCACGTGGCTGATCATGCACTGATCACGTGGCTATCATGTACTGATCACGTGACTGATCATGCACTGATCACGTGACTGATCATGCACTGATCACGTGGCTGATCATGCACTGATCACGTGACTGATCATGCACTGATCACGTGGCATCATGCACTGATCACGTGGCTGATCATGCACTGATCACGTGACTGATCATGCACTGATCACGTGGCTGATCATGCACTGATCACGTGGCTGATCATGCACTGATCACGTGACTGATCATGCACTGATCACGTGACTGATCATGCACTGATCACGTGGCTATCATGCACTGATCACGTGGCTGATCATGCACTGATCACGTGCCTGATCATGCACTGATCACATGACTGATCATGCACTGATCACGTGACTGATCATGCACTGATCACGTGGCTATCATGCACTACTCACGTGGCTGATCATGCAATGATCATGTAGCTACCATGTACTGGTCACGTGACTGATCATACACCCATCAGGTGACTGATCATGCACTGATCACGTGGCTATCATGCACTGATCACGTGGCTGATCATGCACTGATCACGTGCCTGATCATGCACTGATCACGTGACTGATCATGCACTGATCACGTGGCTATCATGCACTGATCACGTGGCTGATCATGCACTGATCACGTGGCTGATCATGCACTGATACCGTGACTGAGCATGGACTGATCACATGACTATCATGTAGTGATCACGTGACTTAATGGCGCTGATCATGTGACTGATCATGCACTGATCATGTTTGCTATCATACACTGATCATGTGCCTCTGGAGGCAATAAACAAAGAGCTGAGTAGGCACGAATCAAACAGTCAGCAGGCAATAATCATGGAACTCAGCTGTGAGGAATCATGCTGCTCAGCTGGCAATAATCAAGCAGCTGAGCAGGCAGGAATTACGCAGCACAGCTGGCAATTGTCAAGCAGATGACAGGCAGGAATCGTGCAGCTCAGCTGGCAATTGTCAAGCAGATGAGCAGACAGTAATCACGCAGCTCAGCAGGCCTGATCACGTGACTGAGCATGCACTGTTCACGTGGCTGATCATACACTGATCACGTGATGATCATGCACTGATCACTTGGATATCATGCACTGATCACGTGGCTGATCATACACTGTTCACGTGTCTGATCATGCACTGATCACGTGGCTGATCATGCACTGATCACGTGGCTGATCATGCACTGATCACGTGGCTATCATGCACTGATCACGTGACTGATCATGCACTGATCACGTGACTGATCATGCACTGATCACGTGGCTATCATGCACTGATCACGTGGCTGATCATGCACTGATCACGTAACTACCATGTACTGGTCACGTGACTGATCATGCACTGATCACGTGACTGATCATGCACTGATCACGTGGCTGATCACACACTGATCACGTGACTGATCATGCACTGATCACGTGGCATCATGCACTGATCACGTGGCTGATCATGCACTGATCACGTAATTGATCATGCACTGATCACGTGGCTGATCATGCACTGATCACGTGGCTGATCATGCACTGATCACGTGACTGATCATGCACTGATCACGTGACTGATCATGCACTGATCACGTGGCTATCATGCACTGATCACGTGGCTGATCATGCACTGATCACGTGCCTGATCATGCACTGATCACATGACTGATCATGCACTGATCACGTGACTGATCATGCACTGATCACGTGGCTATCATGCACTACTCACGTGGCTGATCATGCAATGATCATGTAGCTACCATGTACAGGTCACGTGACTGATCATACACCCATCAGGTGACTGATCATGCACTGATCACGTGGCTATCATGCACTGATCACGTGGCTGATCATGCACTGATCACGTGCCTGATCATGCACTGATCACGTGACTGATCATGCACTGATCACGTGGCTGATCATGAACTGATCACGTGGCTGATCATGCACTGATCACGTGGCTGATCATGCACTGATACCGTGACTGAGCATGGACTGATCACATGACTATCATGTAGTGATCACGTGACTTAATGGCGCTGATCATGTGACTGATCATGCGCTGATCATGTTTGCTATCATACACTGATCATGTGCCTCTGGAGGCAATAAACAAAGAGCTGAGTAGGCACGAATCAAACAGTCAGCAGGCAATAATCATGGAACTCAGCTGTGAGGAATCATGCTGCTCAGCTGGCAATAATCAAGCAGCTGAGCAGGCAGGAATTACGCAGCACAGCTGGCAATTGTCAAGCAGATGACAGGCAGGAATCGTGCAGCTCAGCTGGCAATTGTCAAGCAGATGAGCAGACAGTAATCACGCAGCTCAGCAGGCCCAGATCACGTGACTGAGCATGCACTGTTCACGTGGCTGATCATACACTGATCACGTGATGATCATGCACTGATCACTTGGATATCATGCACTGATCACGTGGCTGATCATACACTGTTCACGTGTCTGACCATGCACTGATCACGTGGCTGATCATACACTGCTCACGTAACTGATCATGCACTGATCACGTGGCTATCATGCACTGATCACGTGGCTGAACATGCACTGTTCACGTGGCTGATCACACACCTGTCACGTGACATATCATGCACTGATCACGTGGCACTCATGCACTGATCACGTGGCTGATCATACTCTGCTCACGTAACTGATCATGCACACATCACGTGGCTATCATGCACTGCTCACGTGGCTCGTCATGGAATGATCACGTAGCTACCATATACTGGTCACGTGACTGATCATGCACAGATCACGTAAATGATCATGCACTGTTCACGTGACTGATCATGTACTGATCACGTGACTGATCATGCACTGATCACGTGGCTATCATGCTCTGCTCACGTGGCTGATCATGCACTGATCACGTAGCATCATGCACTGATCACGTGATTGATCATGCACTGATCACGTGGCTCATCATGCACTGATCACGTGGCTGATCACACATGATCACGTGACTGATCATGCACTGATCACGTGGCTCTCATGCACTGATCACGTGGCTGTCATGCACTGATCACGTGGATATCATGCACTGATCACGTGGCTGATCACACACGTATCACATGACTGATCATGCACTGATCACGTGGCTATCATGCACTGATCACGTGGCTATCATGCACTGATCACGTGGCTGATCATGCACTGATCACGTAGCTACCATGTACTGATCACGTGACTGATCATGCACTGATCACGTGACTGATCATGCACTGATCACGTGACTGATCATGCACTGATCACGTGGCTATCATGCACTGATCACGTGGCTGATCATGCACTGATCACGTGCCTGATCATGCACTGATCACATGACTGATCATGCACTGATCACGTGACTGATCATGCACTGATCACGTGGCTATCATGCACTACTCACGTGGCTGATCATGCAATGATCATGTAGCTACCATGTACTGGTCACGTGACTGATCATACACCCATCAGGTGACTGATCATGCACTGATCACGTGGCTATCATGCACTGATCACGTGGCTGATCATGCACTGATCACGTGCCTGATCATGCACTGATCACGTGACTGATCATGCACTGATCACGTGGCTGATCATGCACTGATCACGTGGCTGATCATGCACTGATCACGTGGCTGATCATGCACTGATACCGTGACTGAGCATGGACTGATCACATGACTATCATGTAGTGATCACGTGACTTAATGGCGCTGATCATGTGACTGATCATGCGCTGATCATGTTTGCTATCATACACTGATCATGTGCCTCTGGAGGCAATAAACAAAGAGCTGAGTAGGCACGAATCAAACAGTCAGCAGGCAATAATCATGGAACTCAGCTGTGAGGAATCATGCTGCTCAGCTGGCAATAATCAAGCAGCTGAGCAGGCAGGAATTACGCAGCACAGCTGGCAATTGTCAAGCAGATGACAGGCAGGAATCGTGCAGCTCAGCTGGCAATTGTCAAGCAGATGAGCAGACAGTAATCACGCAGCTCAGCAGGCCCTGATCACGTGACTGAGCATGCACTGTTCACGTGGCTGATCATACACTGATCACGTGATGATCATGCACTGATCACTTGGATATCATGCACTGATCACGTGGCTGATCATACACTGATCACGTAACTGATCATGCACTGATCACGTGGCTATCATGCACTGATCACGTGGCTGATCATGCACTGATCACGTGGCTGATCACACACTGTCACGTGACATATCATGCACTGATCACGTGGCACTCATGCACTGATCACGTGGCTGATCATACACTGATCACGTAACTGATCATGCACACATCACGTGGCTATCATGCACTGCTCACGTGGCTGTCATGGAATGATCACGTAGCTACCATATACTGGTCACGTGACTGATCATGCACTGATCACGTAAATGATCATGCACTGATCACGTGACTGATCATGCACTGATCACGTGGCTATCATGCACTGATCACGTGGCTGATCATGCAATGATCACGTAGCTACCATGTACTGGTCACGTGACTGATCATGCACTGATCACGTGACTGATCATGCACTGATCACGTGGCTGATCATGCACTGATCACGTGGCTGATCATGCACTGATCACGTGACTGATCATGCACTGATCACGTGGCTGATCATGCACTGATCACGTGACTGATCATGCACTGATCACGTGACTGATCATGCACTGATCACGTGGCTATCATGCACTGATCACGTGGCTGATCATGCACTGATCACGCAGCTATCATGTACTGATCACGTGACTGATCATGCACTGATCACGTGACTGATCATGCACTGATCATGTTTGCTATCATACACTGATCATGTGCCTCTGGAGGCAATAAACAAAGAGCTGAGTAGGCACGAATCAAACAGTCAGCAGGCAATAATCATGGAACTCAGCTGTGAGGAATCATGCTGCTCAGCTGGCAATAATCAAGCAGCTGAGCAGGCAGGAATTACGCAGCACAGCTGGCAATTGTCAAGCAGATGACAGGCAGGAATCGTGCAGCTCAGCTGGCAATTGTCAAGCAGATGAGCAGACAGTAATCACGCAGCTCAGCAGGCCCTGATCACGTGACTGAGCATGCACTGTTCACGTGGCTGATCATACACTGATCACGTGACTGATCATGCACTGATCACTTGGATATCATGCACTGATCACGTGGCTGATCATACACTGATCACGTGTCTGACCATGCACTGATCACGTGGCTGATCATACACTGCTCACGTAACTGATCATGCACTGATCACGTGGCTATCATGCACTGATCACGTGGCTGATCATGCACTGTTCACGTGGCTGATCACACACTGTCACGTGACATATCATGCACTGATCACGTGGCACTCATGCACTGATCACGTGGCTGATCATACACTGATCACGTAACTGATCATGCACACATCACGTGGCTATCATGCACTGCTCACGTGGCTGTCATGGAATGATCACGTAGCTACCATATACTGTCACGTGACTGATCATGCACTGATCACGTAACTGATCATGCACTGATCACGTGACTGATCATGCACTGATCACGTGACTGATCATGCACTGATCACGTGACTGATCATGCACTGATCACGTGGCTATCATGCACTGCTCACGTGGCTGTCATGGAATGATCACGTAGCAACCATATACTGGTCACATGACTGATCATGCACTGATCACGTAACTGATCATGCACTGATCACGTGACTGATCATGCACTGATCACGTGACTGATCATGCACTGATCACGTGGCTATCATGCACTGATCACGTGGCTGATCATGCACTGATCACGTAGCAACCATGTACTGGTCACGTGACTGATCATGCACTGATCACGTAATTGATCATGCACTGATCACGTGGCTGATCATGCACTGATCACGTGGCTGATCACACATGATCACGTGACTGATCATGCACTGATCACGTGGCTATCATGCACTGATCACGTGGCTGATCATGCACTGATCACGTGGATATCATGCACTGATCACGTGGCTGATCATGCACTGATCACGTGACTGATCATGCACTGATCACGTGGCTATCATGCACTGATCACGTGGCTATCATGCACTGCTCACGTGGCTGTCATGGAATGATCACGTAGCTACCATATACTGATCACGTGACTGATCATGCACTGATCACGTCAATGATCATGCACTGATCACGTGACTGATCATGCACTGATCACGTGACTGATCATGCACTGATCACGTGGCTATCATGCACTGATCACGTGGCTGATCATGCACTGATCACGTAGCAACCATGTACTGGTCACGTGACTGATCATGCACTGATCACGTAACTGATCATGCACTGATCACGTGGCTGATCATGCACTGATCACGTGGCTGATCACACATGATCACGTGACTGATCATGCACTGATCACGTGGCTGATCATGCACTGATCACGTGGCTATCATGCACTGATCACGTGGCTATCATGCACTGATCACGTGGCTGATCATGCACTGATCACGTAGCTATCATGTACTGATCACGTGACTGATCATGCACTGATCACGTGACTGATCATGCACTGATCACGTGGCTGATCATGCACTGATCACGTGGCTGATCACACACTATCACGTGACTGATCATGCACTGATCACGTGACTGATCATGCACTGATCACGTGGCTATCATGCACTGATCACGTGGATCACATGCACTGATCACGTGGCTGATCACACACTATCACGTGACTGATCATGCACTGATCACGTGGCTATCATGCACTGATCACGTGGCTATCATGCACTGATCACGTGGCTGATCATGCAATGATCACGCAGCTACCATGCACTGGTCACGTGACTGATCATGCACTGATCACGTAACTGATCATGCACTGATCACGTGACTGATCATGCACTGATCACGTGACTGATCATGCACTGATCACGTGACTGATCATGCACTGATCACGTGGCTATCATGCACTGATCACGTGGCTGATCATGCACTGATCACGCAGCTACCATGCACTGATCACATGACTGATCATGCACTGATCACATAATTGATCATGCACTGATCACGTGGCTTATCATGCACTGATCATGTGACTGATCATGTGCTGATCATGTTTGGTGTCATACACTGATCATGTGCCTCTGGAGGCAATGAACATAGAGCTGAGTAGGCACGAATCAGTCAGCAGGCTATAATCATGGAACTCACCTGAGAAATCATGCTGCTCAGCTGGCAATAATCAAGCAGATGAGCAGGCAGGAATTACGCAGCACAGCTGGCAATTGTCAAGCAGATGACAGGCAGGAATCATGCAGCTCAGCTGGCAATTGTCAAGCAGATGAGCAGACAGTAATCACGCAGCTCAGCAGGCCCTGATCACGTGACTGAGCATGCACTGTTCACGTGGCTGATCACACACTGATCACGTGACTGATCATGCACTGATCACGTGACTGATCATGCACTGATCACGTGGCTGATCATGCACTGATCACGTGGCTGATCATGCACTGATCACGTGGCTGATCATGCACTGATCACGTGACTGATCATGCACTGATCACGTGACTGATCATGCACTGATCACGTGGCTATCATGCACTGATCACGTGGCTGATCATGCACTGATCACGCTGATCATGCACTGATCACGTGACTGATCATGCACTGATCACGTGACTGATCATGCACTGATCACGTGGCTATCATGCACTGATCACGTGGCTGATCATGCACTGATCACGTGGCTGATCATGCACTGATCACGTGGCTGATCATGCACTGATCACGTGAC
This sequence comes from Bos javanicus, assembly GCF_032452875.1. Lineage (NCBI taxonomy): Eukaryota > Metazoa > Chordata > Mammalia > Artiodactyla > Bovidae > Bos > Bos javanicus. Next base: position 74,225 of record NW_026894170.1, read on the forward strand.
TGATCATGCACTGATCACGTGACTGATCATGCACTGATCACGTGGCTATCATGCACTGCTCACGTGGCTGATCATGCAATGATCACGTAGCTACCATGTACAGGTCACGTGAATGATCATACACCCATCAGGTGACTGATCATGCACTGATCACGTGGCTATCATGCACTGATCACGAGACTGATCATGCACTGATCACGTCTATATCATGCACTGATCACATGACTGCCCATGCACTGATCACGTGGATGATCATACACTAATCATGTGACAGATCATGCACTGATCACGTGGCTGATCATGCACTGATACCGTGACTGAGCATGGACTGATCACATGACTATCATGTAGTGATCACGTGACTTAATGGCGCTGATCATGTGACTGATCATGCGCTGATCATGTTTGCTATCATACACTGATCATGTGCCTCTGGAGGCAATAAACAAAGAGCTGAGTAGGCACGAATCAAACAGTCAGCAGGCAATAATCATGGAACTCAGCTGTGAGGAATCATGCTGCTCAGCTGGCAATAATCAAGCAGCTGAGCAGGCAGGAATTACGCAGCACAGCTGGCAATTGTCAAGCAGATGACAGGCAGGAATCGTGCAGCTCAGCTGGCAATTGTCAAGCAGATGAGCAGACAGTAATCACGCAGCTCAGCAGGCCCTGATCACGTGACTGAGCATGCACTGTTCACGTGGCTGATCATACACTGATCACGTGATTGATCATGCACTGATCACTTGGATATCATGCACTGATCACGTGGCTGATCATACACTGTTCACGTGTCTGACCATGCACTGATCACGTGGCTGATCATACACTGCTCACGTAACTGATCATGCACTGATCACGTGGCTATCATGCACTGATCACGTGGCTGAACATGCACTGTTCACGTGGCTGATCACACCTGTCACGTGACATATCATGCACTGATCACGTGGCTGATCATACACTGCTCACGTAACTGATCATGCACACATCACGTGGCTATCATGCACTGATCACGTGGCTCGTCATGGAATGATCACGTAGCTACCATATACTGGTCACGTGACTGATCATGCACTGATCACGTAAATGATCATGCACTGTTTACGTGACTGATCATGTACTGATCACGTGACTGATCATGCACTGATCACGTGGCTGATCATGCACTGATCACGTGGCTGATCATGCACTGATCACGTGGCTGATCATGCACTGATCACGTGGCTGATCATGCACTGATCACGTGGCTGATCATGCACTGATCACGTGGCTATCATGCACTGATCACGTGACTGATCATGCACTGATCACGTGACTGATCATGCACTGATCACGTGACTGATCATGCACTGATCACGTGGCTATCATGCACTGATCACGTGGCTATCATGCACTGATCACGTGACTGATCACACACGATCACGTGACTGATCATGCACTGATCACGTGGCTATCATGCACTGATCACGTGGCTGATCATGCAATGATCACGTAGCTATCATGCACTGGTCACGTGACTGATCATGCACTGATCACTGACTGATCATGCACTGATCACGTGACTGATCATGCACTGATCACGTGGCTATCATGCACTGATCACGTGGCTGATCATGCACTGATCACGCAGCTACCATGCACTGATCACATGACTGATCATGCACTGATCACATAATTGATCATGCACTGATCACGTGGTGATCATGCACTGATCATGTGACTGATCATGTGCTGATCATGTTTGGTGTCATACACTGATCATGTGCCTCTGGAGGCAATGAACAAAGAGCTGAGTAGGCAGGAATCAGTCAGCAGGCTATAATCATGGAACTCAGCTCTGAGAAATCATGCTGCTCAGCTGGCAATAATCAAGTAGATGAGCAGGCAGGAATTACGCAGCACAGCTGGCAATTGTCAAGCAGATGACAGGCAGGAATCGTGCAGCTCAGCTGGCAATTGTCAAGCAGATGAGCAGACAGTAATCACGCAGCTCAGCAGGCCCTGATCACGTGACTGAGCATGCACTGTTCACGTGGCTGATCACACACTGATCACGTGACTGATCATGCACTGATCACGTGACTGATCATGCACTGATCACGTGGCTATCATGCACTGATCACGTGGCTGATCATACACTGATCACGGGACTGATCATGCACTGATCACGGCTATCATGCACTGACTACATGACTGACATGCACTGATCACGTGGCTGATCATGCACTGATCACGTGACTGATCATGCACTGATCACGTGACTGATCATGCACTGATCACGTGGCTGATCATGCACTGATCACGTGGCTATCATGCACTGATCACGTGGCTGATCATACACTGATCACGTGACTGATCATGCACTGATCACGTGGCTGATCATGCACTGATCACGTGACTGATCATGCACTGATCACGTGACTGATCATGCACTGATCACGTGGCTATCATGCACTGATCACGTGGCTGATCATGCGATGATCACGCAGGTACCATGTACTGGTCACATGACTGATCATGCACTGATCACGTGACTGATCATGCACTGATCACGTGGCTATCATGCACTACTCACGTGGCTGATCATGCAATGATCATGTAGCTACCATGTACTGGTCACGTGACTGATCATACACCCATCAGGTGACTGATCATGCACTGATCACGTGGCTGATCATGCACTGATCACGTGACTGATCATGCACTGATCACGTGACTGATCATGCACTGATCACATGGCTATCATGCACTGATCACGTGGCTGATCATGCACTGATCACGTGGCTGATCATGCACTGATACCGTGACTGAGCATGGACTGATCACATGACTATCATGTAGTGATCACGTGACTTAATGGCACTGATCATGTGACTGATCATGCACTGATCATGTTTGCTATCATACACTGATCATGTGCCTCTGGAGGCAATAAACAAAGAGCTGAGTAGGCACGAATCAAACAGTCAGCAGGCAATAATCATGGAACTCAGGTGTGAGGAATCATGCTGCTCAGCTGGCAATTGTCAAGCAGATGACAGGCAGGAATCATGCAGCTCAGCTGGCAATTGTCAAGCAGATGAGCAGACAGTAATCACGCAGCTCATCAGGCCCTGATCACGTGACTGAGCATGCACTGTTCACGTGGCTGATCATACACTGATCACGTGATGATCATGCACTGATCACTTGGATATCATGCACTGATCACGTGGCTGATCATACACTGTTCACGTGTCTGACCATGCACTGATCACGTGGCTGATCATACACTGCTCACGTAACTGATCATGCACTGATCACGTGGCTATCATGCACTGATCACGTGGCTGAACATGCACTGTTCACGTGGCTGATCACACACCTGTCAGGTGACATATCATGCACTGATCACGTGGCACTCATGCACTGATCACGTGGCTGATCATACTCTGATCACGTAACTGATCATGCACACATCACGTGGCTATCATGCACTGATCACGTGGCTGATCATGCATGATCACGCAGCTACCATGTACTGGTCACGTGACTGATCATGCACTGATCACGTGACTGATCATGCACTGATCACGTGGCTATCATGCACTGATCACGTGGCTGATCATGCACTGATCACGTAACTACATGTACTGGTCACGTGACTGATCATGCACTGATCACGTGACTGATCATGCACTGATCACGTGGCTGATCACACACTGATCACGTGACTATCATGCACTGATCACGTGGCATCATGCACTGATCACGTGACTGATCATGCACTGATCACGTGTCTGATCATGCACTGATCACGTGGCTATCATGCACTGATCACGTGGCTGATCATGCATGATCACGCAGCTACCATGTACTGGTCACATGACTGATCATGCACTGATCACGTGACTGATCATGCAGTGAGCACGTGGCTATCATGCACTACTCACGTGGCTGATCATGCAATGATCATGTAGCTACCATGTACAGGTCACGTGAATGATCATACACCCATCAGGTGACTGATCATGCACTGATCACGTGGCTATCATGCACTGATCACGAGACTGATCATGCACTGATCACGTCTATATCATGCACTGATCACATGACTGCCCATGCACTGATCACGTGGATGATCATACACTAATCATGTGACAGATCATGCACTGATCACGTGGCTGATCATGCACTGATACCGTGACTGAGCATGGACTGATCACATGACTATCATGTAGTGATCACGTGACTTAATGGCGCTGATCATGTGACTGATCATGCGCTGATCATGTTTGCTATCATACACTGATCATGTGCCTCTGGAGGCAATAAACAAAGAGCTGAGTAGGCACGAATCAAACAGTCAGCAGGCAATAATCATGGAACTCAGGTGTGAGGAATCATGCTGCTCAGCTGGCAATAATCAAGCAGCTGAGCAGGCAGGAATTACGCAGCACAGCTGGCAATTGTCAAGCAGATGACAGGCAGGAATCGTGCAGCTCAGCTGGCAATTGTCAAGCAGATGAGCAGACAGTAATCACGCAGCTCAGCAGGCCCAGATCACGTGACTGAGCATGCACTGTTCACGTGGCTGATCATACACTGATCACGTGATTGATCATGCACTGATCACTTGGATATCATGCACTGATCACGTGGCTGATCATACACTGTTCACGTGTCTGACCATGCACTGATCACGTGTCTGATCATACACTGCTCACGTAACTGATCATGCACTGATCACGTGGCTGATCATGCACTGATCACGTGGCTGATCATGCACTGATCACGTGGCTGATCATACACTGATCACGTGACTGATCATGCACTGATCACGTGGCTGATCATGCACTGATCACGTGGCTGATCATGCACTGATCACGTGGCTGATCACACACTGTCACGTGACTATCATGCACTGATCACGTGGCACTCATGCACTGATCACGTGGCTGATCATACACTGATCACGTGACTGATCATGCACTGATCACGTGGCTATCATGCACTGATCACGTGGCTGATCATGCAATGATCACGTAGCTACCATGTACTGGTCACGTGACTGATCATGCACTGATCACGTAAATGATCATGCACTGATCACGTGACTGATCATGCACTGATCACGTGACTGATCATGCACTGATCACGTGGCTATCATGCACTGATCACGTGGCTGATCATGCACTGATCACGTAGCAACCATGCACTGATCACGTGACTGATCATGCACTGATCACGTAATTGATCATGCACTGATCACGTGGCTCATCATGCACTGATCACGTGGCTGATCACACATGTATCACGTGACTGATCATGCACTGATCACGTGACTGATCATGCACTGATCACGTGGCTATCATGCACTGATCACGTGGCTGATCACACGTATCACGTGACTGATCATGCACTGATCACGTGGCTATCATGCACTGATCACGTGACTGATCATGCACTGATCACGTGACTGATCATGCACTGATCACGTGACTGATCATGCACTGATCACGTGGCTATCATGCACTGATCACGTGGCTGATCATGCACTGATCACGCAGCTATCATGCACTGGTCACATGACTGATCATGCACTGATCACATGATTGATCATGCACTGATCACTGGCTTATCATGCATTGATCATGTGACTGATCATGCACTGATCATGTTTGGTGTCATACACTGATCATGTGCCTCTGGAGGCAATGAACAAAGAGCTGAGTAGGCAGGAATCAGTCAGCAGGCTATAATCATGGAACTCAGCTGTGAGAAATCATGCTGCTCAGCTGGCAATAATCAAGCAGCTGAGCAGGCAGGAATTACGCAGCACAGGTGGCAATTGTCAAGCAGATGACAGGCAGGAATCGTGCAGCTCAGCTGGCAATTGTCAAGCAGATGAGCAGACAGTAATCACGCAGCTCAGCAGGCCCTGATCACGTGACTGAGCATGCACTGTTCACGTGGCTGATCACACACTGATCACGTGATGATCATGCACTGATCACGTGACTGATCATGCACTGATCACGTGGCTGATCATGCACTGATCACGTGGCTGATCATGCACTGATCACGGGACTGATCATGCACTGATCACGGCGCTATCATGCATTGATACATGACTTCACATGCACTGATCACGTGACTGATCATGCACTGATCACGTGGCTGATCATGCACTGATCACGTGGCTATCATGCACTGATCACGTGGCTGATCATGCACTGATCACGTAGCTACATGCACTGGTCACGTGACTGATCATGCACTGATCACGTGGCTGATCATGCACTGATCACGTGGCTGATCATGCACTGATCACGTGGCTGATCATGCACTGATCACGTGACTGATCATGCACTGATCACGTGACTGATCATGCACTGATCACGTGGCTATCATGCACTGATCACGTGGCTGATCATGCACTGATCACGTGGCTGATCATGCACTGATCACGTGGCTGATCATGCACTGATCACGTGACTGATCATGCACTGATCACGTGACTGATCATGCACTGATCACGTGGCTATCATGCACTGATCACGTGGCTGATCATGCATGATCACGCAGCTACCATGTACTGATCACGTGACTGATCATGCACTGATCACGTGACTGATCATGCACTGATCACGTGGCTATCATGCACTGATCACGTGGCTGATCATGCACTGATCACGTAGCTACCATGTACAGGTCACGTGACTGATCATGCACTGATCACGTGACTGATCATGCACTGATCACGTGGCTATCATGCACTGATCACGTGACTGATCATGCACTGATCACGTCTATATCATGCACTGATCACATGACTGATCATGCACTGATCACGTGGCTGATCATGCACTGATCACGTGACTGATCATGCACTGATCACGTGGCTATCATGCACTGATCACGTGGCTGATCATGCACTGATCACGTGACTGATCATGCACTGATCACGTGGCTGATCATGCACTGATCACGTGACTGATCATGCACTGATCACGTGACTGATCATGCACTGATCACGTGGCTGATCATGCACTGATCACGTGGCTGATCATACACTGATCACGTGACTGATCATGCACTGATCACGTGGCTGATCATGCACTGATCACGTGGCTGATCATGCACTGATCACGTGGCTGATCACACACTGATCACGTGACTATCATGCACTGATCACGTGGCACTCATGCACTGATCACGTGGCTGATCATACACTGATCACGTGACTGATCATGCACATCACGTGGCTATCATGCACTGATCACGTGGCTGTCATGCAATGATCACGCTACCATATACTGATCACGTGACTGATCATGCACTGATCACGTGAATGATCATGCACTGATCACGTGACTGATCATGCACTGATCACGTGACTGATCATGCACTGATCACGTGGCTATCATGCACTGATCACGTGGCTGATCATGCACGATCACGTAGCAACCATGTACTGGTCACGTGACTGATCATGCACTGATCACGTAATTGATCATGCACTGATCACGTGGCTCATCATGCACTGATCACGTGGCTGATCACACACTGATCACGTGACTGATCATGCACTGATCACGTGACTGATCATGCACTGATCACGTGGCTATCATGCACTGATCACGTGGCTATCATGCACTGATCACGTGGCTGATCACACACGTATCACGTGACTGATCATGCACTGATCACGTGGCTATCATGCACTGATCACGTGACTGATCATGCACTGATCACGTGACTGATCATGCACTGATCACGTGGCTATCATGCACTGATCACGTGGCTGATCATGCACTGATCATACAGCTACCATGTACTCGTCACGTGACTGATCATGCACTGATCACGTAACTGATCATGCACTGATCACGTGGCTATCATGCACTGATCACGTGGCTGATCATGCACTGATCACGTAGCAATCATGCACTGATCACGTGACTGATCATGCACTGATCACGTGGCTGATCATGCACTGATCACGTGGCTGATCACACATGATCACGTGACTGATCATGCACTGATCACGTGGCTATCATGCACTGATCACGTGGCTGATCATGCACTGATCACGTGGCTATCATGCACTGATCACGTGGCTGATCATGCACGTATCACATGACTGATCATGCACTGATCACGTGGCTGATCATGCACTGATCACGTGGCTATCATGCACTGATCACGTGGCTGATCATGCACTGATCACGTGGCTATCATGCACTGATCACGTGACTGATCATGCACTGATCACGTAACTGATCATGCACTGATCACGTGACTGATCATGCACTGATCACGTGGCTATCATGCACTGATCACGTGGCTGATCATGCACTGATCACGTGCCTGGTCATGCACTGATCACATGACTGATCATGCACTGATCACGTGACTGATCATGCACTGATCACGTGGCTATCATGCACTACTCACGTGGCTGATCATGCAATGATCATGTAGCTACCATGTACAGGTCACGTGACTGATCATACACCCATCAGGTGACTGATCATGCACTGATCACGTGGCTATCATGCACTGATCACGTGGCTGATCATGCACTGATCACGTGCCTGATCATGCACTGATCACGTGACTGATCATGCACTGATCACGTGGCTGATCATGCACTGATCACGTGGCTGATCATGCACTGATCACGTGGCTGATCATGCACTGATACCGTGACTGAGCATGGACTGATCACATGACTATCATGTAGTGATCACGTGACTTAATGGCGCTGATCATGTGACTGATCATGCGCTGATCATGTTTGCTATCATACACTGATCATGTGCCTCTGGAGGCAATAAACAAAGAGCTGAGTAGGCACGAATCAAACAGTCAGCAGGCAATAATCATGGAACTCAGCTGTGAGGACTCATGCTGCTCAGCTGGCAATAATCAAGCAGCTGAGCAGGCAGGAATTACGCAGCACAGCTGGCAATTGTCAAGCAGATGACAGGCAGGAATCGTGCAGCTCAGCTGGCAATTGTCAAGCAGATGAGCAGACAGTAATCACGCAGCTCAGCAGGCCCTGATCACGTGACTGAGCATGCACTGTTCACGTGGCTGATCATACACTGATCACGTGATGATCATGCACTGATCACTTGGATATCATGCACTGATCACGTGGCTGATCATACACTGTTCACGTGTCTGACCATGCACTGATCACGTGGCTGATCATACACTGCTCACGTAACTGATCATGCACTGATCACGTGGCTATCATGCACTGATCACGTGGCTGAACATGCACTGTTCACGTGGCTGATCACACACCTGTCACGTGACATATCATGCACTGATCACGTGGCACTCATGCACTGATCACGTGGCTGATCATACTCTGCTCACGTAACTGATCATGCACACATCACGTGGCTATCATGCACTGCTCACGTGGCTCGTCATGGAATGATCACGTAGCTACCATATACTGGTCACGTGACTGATCATGCACAGATCACGTAAATGATCATGCACTGATCACGTGACTGATCATGCACTGATCACGTGGCTATCATGCACTGATCACGTGGCTGATCATGCAATGATCACGTAGCTACCATGTACTGGTCACGTGACTGATCATGCACTGATCACGTAATTGATCATGCACTGATCACGTGGCTGATCATGCACTGATCACGTGGCTGATCATACACTGATCACGTGACTGATCATGCACTGATCACGTGGCTGATCATGCACTGATCACGTGGCTGATCATGCACTGATCACGTGGCTGATCATGCACTGATCACGTGACTGATCATGCACTGATCACGTGACTGATCATGCACTGATCACGTGGCTATCATGCACTGATCACGTGGCTGATCATGCATGATCACGCAGCTACCATGTACTGGTCACATGACTGATCATGCACTGATCACGTGACTGATCATGCACTGATCACGTGGCTATCATGCACTACTCACGTGGCTGATCATGCAATGATCATGTAGCTACCATGTACAGGTCACGTGAATGATCATACACCCATCAGGTGACTGATCATGCACTGATCACGTGGCTATCATGCACTGATCACGAGACTGATCATGCACTGATCACGTCTATATCATGCACTGATCACATGACTGCCCATGCACTGATCACGTGGATGATCATACACTAATCTTGTGACAGATCATGCACTGATCACGTGGCTGATCATGCACTGATACCGTGACTGAGCATGGACTGATCACATGACTATCATGTAGTGATCACGTGACTTAATGGCGCTGATCATGTGACTGATCATGCGCTGATCATGTTTGCTATCATACACTGATCATGTGCCTCTGGAGGCAATAAACAAAGAGCTGAGTAGGCACGAATCAAACAGTCAGCAGGCAATAATCATGGAACTCAGGTGTGAGGAATCATGCTGCTCAGCTGGCAATAATCAAGCAGCTGAGCAGGCAGGAATTACGCAGCACAGCTGGCAATTGTCAAGCAGATGACAGGCAGGAATCGTGCAGCTCAGCTGGCAATTGTCAAGCAGATGAGCAGACAGTAATCACGCAGCTCAGCAGGCCCAGATCACGTGACTGAACATGCACTGTTCACGTGGCTGATCATACACTGATCACGTGATTGATCATGCACTGATCACTTGGATATCATGCACTGATCACGTGGCTGATCATACACTGTTCACGTGTCTGACCATGCACTGATCACGTGGCTGATCATACACTGCTCACGTAACTGATCATGCACTGATCACGTGGCTATCATGCACTGATCACGTGGCTGAACATGCACTGTTCACGTGGCTGATCACACACCTGTCACGTGACATATCATGCACTGATCACGTGGCACTCATGCACTGATCACGTGGCTGATCATACTCTGCTCTCGAAACTCATCATGCACACATCACGTGGCTATCATGCACTGCTCACGTGGCTGTCATGGAATGATCACGTAGCTACCATATACTGGTCACGTGACTGATCATGCACAGAACACGTAAATGATCATGCACTGTCACGTGACTGATCATGTACTGATCACGTGACTGATCATGCACTGATCACGTGGCTGATCATGCACTGATCACGTGGCTGATCATGCACTGATCACGTGGCTGATCATGCACTGATCACGTGACTGATCATGCACTGATCACGTGGCTGATCATGCACTGATCACGTGGCTGATCATGCACTGATCACGTGGCTATCATGCACTGATCACGTGACTGATCATGCACTGATCACGTGGCTGATCATGCACTGATCACGTGACTGATCATGCACTGATCACGTGACTGATCATGCACTGATCACGTGGCTATCATGCACTGATCACGTGGCTGATCATGCACTGATCACGTGGCTGATCATGCACTGATCACGTGGCTGATCATGCACTGATCACGTGTCTGATCATGCACTGATCACGTGGCTGATCATGCACTGATCACGTGACTGATCATGCACTGATCACGTGGCTATCATGCACTGATCACGTGGCTGATCATGCACTGATCACGTGGCTGATCACACACCTGTCACGTGACTGATCATGCACTGATCACGTGGCACTCATGCACTGATCACGTGGCTGATCATACACTGATCACGTAACTGATCATGCACTGATCACGTGGCTATCATGCACTGATCACGTGGCTGTCATGCAATGATCACGTAGCTACCATATACTGGTCACGTGACTGATCATGCACAGATCACGTAACGATCATGCACTGATCACGTGACTGATCATGCACTGATCACGTGACTGATCATGCACTGATCACGTGGCTATCATGCACTGATCACGTGGCTGATCATGCACTGATCACGTAGCAACCATGCACTGATCACGTGACTGATCATGCACTGATCACGTAATTGATCATGCACTGATCACGTGACTGATCATGCACTGATCACGTGGCTGATCACACTGATCACGTGACTGATCATGCACTGATCACGTGGCTATCATGCACTGATCACGTGGCTATCATGCACTGATCACGTGGCTGATCATGCACTGATCACGTGGCTACCATGCACTGATCACGTGATGATCATGCACTGATCACGTGACTGATCATGCACTGATCACGTGGCTGATCATGCACTGATCACGTGGCTATCATGCACTGATCACGTGGCTGATCATGCACTGATCACGTAGCTACCATGTACTGATCACGTGACTGATCATGCACTGATCACGTAATTGATCATGCACTGATCACGTGGCTGATCATGCACTGATCACGTGACTGATCATGCACTGATCACGTGGCTATCATGCACTGATCACGTGGCTGATCATGCACTGATCACGTGCCTGATCATGCACTGATCACATGACTGATCATGCACTGATCACGTGACTGATCATGCACTGATCACGTGGCTATCATGCACTACTCACGTGGGTGATCATGCCATGATCATGTAGCTACCATGTACTGGTCACGTGACTGATCATGCACTGATCACGTGACTGATCATGCACTGATCACGTGGCTATCATGCACTGATCACGTGGCTGATCATACACTGATCACGTGCCTGATCATGCACTGATCACGTGACTATCATGCACTGATCACGTGGCTATCATGCACTGATCACGTGGCTGATCATGCACTGATCACGTGGCTGATCATGCACTGATCACGTGGCTATCATGCACTGATCACGTGGCTGATCATGCACTGATACCGTGACTGAGCATGGACTGATCACATGACTATCATGTAGTGATCACGTGACTTAATGGCCCTGATCATGTGACTGATCATGCGCTGATCATGTTTGCTATCATACACTGATCATGTGCCTCTGGAGGCAATAAACAAAGAGCTGAGTAGGCACGAATCAAACAGTCAGCAGGCAATAATCATGGAACTCAGCTGTGAGGAATCATGCTGCTCAGCTGGCAATAATCAAGCAGCTGAGCAGGCAGGAATTACGCAGCACAGCTGGCAATTGTCAAGCAGATGACAGGCAGGAATCGTGCAGCTCAGCTGGCAATTGTCAAGCAGATGAGCAGACAGTAATCACGCAGCTCAGCAGGCCCTGATCACGTGACTGAGCATGCACTGTTCACGTGGATGATCATACACTGATCACATGATTGATCATGCACTGATCACTTGGATATCATGCACTGATCACGTGGCTGATCATACACTGTTCACGTGTCTGACCATGCACTGATCACGTGGCTGATCATACACTGCTCACGTAACTGATCATGCACTGATCACGTGGCTGATCATGCACTGATCACGTGGCTGATCATGCACTGATCACGTGGCTGATCATGCACTGATCACGTGGCTGATCATGCACTGATCACGTGACTGATCATGCACTGATCACGTGACTGATCATGCACTGATCACGTAACTGATCATGCACTGATCACGTGGCTGATCATGCACTGATCACGTGGCTGATCATGCACTGATCACGTGACTGATCATGCACTGATCACGTGGCTATCATGCACTGATCACGTGGCTGATCATGCACTGATCACGTAGCTATCATGTACTGATCACGTGACTGATCATGCACTGATCACGTGGCTGATCATGCACTGATCACGTGACTGATCATGCACTGATCACGTGACTGATCATGCACTGATCACGTGACTGATCATGCACTGATCACGTGGCTATCATGCACTGATCACGTGGCTGATCATGCACTGATCACGTGGCTATCATGCACTGATCACGTGACTGATCATGCACTGATCACGTACTGATCATGCACTGATCACGTGGCTGATCATGCACTGATCACGTGGCTGATCATGCACTGATCACGTGACTGATCATGCACTGATCACGTGACTGATCATGCACTGATCACGTGGCTATCATGCACTGATCACGTGGCTGATCATGCACTGATCACGTGCCTGATGCATGCACTGATCACATGACTGATCATGCACTGATCACGTGACTGATCATGCACTGATCACGTGGCTATCATGCACTACTCACGTGGCTGATCATGCAATGATCATGTAGCTACCATGTACTGGTCACGTGACTGATCATACACCCATCAGGTGACTGATCATGCACTGATCACGTGGCTATCATGCACTGATCACGTGGCTGATCATGCACTGATCACGTGCCTGATCATGCACTGATCACGTGACTGATCATGCACTGATCACGTGGCTGATCATGCACTGATCACGTGGCTGATCATGCACTGATCACGTGGCTGATCATGCACTGATACCGTGACTGAGCATGGACTGATCACATGACTATCATGTAGTGATCACGTGACTTAATGGCGCTGATCATGTGACTGATCATGCGCTGATCATGTTTGCTATCATACACTGATCGTGTTCCTCTGGAGGCAATAAACAAAGAGCTGAGTAGGCACGAATCAAACAGTCAGCAGGCAATAATCATGGAACTCAGCTGTGAGGAATCATGCTGCTCAGCTGGCAATAATCAAGCAGCTGAGCAGGCAGGAATTACGCAGCACAGCTGGCAATTGTCAAGCAGATGACAGGCAGGAATCGTGCAGCTCAGCTGGCAATTGTCAAGCAGATGAGCAGACAGTAATCACGCAGCTCAGCAGGCCCAGATCACGTGACTGAGCATGCACTGTTCACGTGGCTGATCATACACTGATCACGTGACTGATCATGCACTGATCACTTGGATATCATGCACTGATCACGTGGCTGATCATACACTGTTCACGTGTCTGATCATGCACTGATCACGTGGCTGATCATGCACTGATCACGTGGCTGATCATGCACTGATCACGTGGCTATCATGCACTGATCACGTGGCTGATCATGCACTGATCACGTGGCTGATCATGCACTGATCACGTGACTGATCATGCACTGATCACGTGGCTGATCATACTCTGCTCACGTAACTGATCATGCACACATCACGTGGCTATCATGCACTGCTCACGTGGCTGTCATGCAATGATCACGTAGCTACCATATACTGGTCACGTGACTGATCATGCACAGATCACGTAAATGATCATGCACTGTTCACGTGACTGATCATGCACTGATCACGTGACTGATCATGCACTGATCACGTGGCTATCATGCACTGCTCACGTGGCTGATCATGCACTGATCACGTAGCAACCATGTACTGGTCACGTGACTGATCATGCACTGATCACGTAATTGATCATGCACTGATCACGTGGCTCATCATGCACTGATCACGTGGCTGATCACACAAGTATCACGTGACTGATCATGCACTGATCACGTGGCTATCATGCACTGATCACGTGGCTATCATGCACTGATCACGTGGCTGATCATGCACTGATCACGTAGCTACCATGTACTGGTCACGTGATGGATCTTGCACTGATTACGTAATTGATCATGCACTGATCACGTGGCTGATCAAGCACTGATCACGTGGTTACCATGCACTGCTAACGTGGCTGATCATGCAATGATCACTAGCTACCATGTACTGGTCACTTGACTGATCATGCACTGATCACGTAATTGATCATGCACTGAACACGTGGCTTATCATGCACTGATCACGTGACTGATCATGCACTGATCACGTGGCTATCATGCACTGATCACATGGCTGGTCATACACTGATCTCGTGCCTGGTCATGCACAGATTACATGACTGATCATGCAGTGATCACCTCACTGATCATGCACTGATCACGTGGCTATCATGCACTACTCACGTGGGTGATCATGCCATGATCATGTATCTACCATGTACCGGTCACGTGACTGATCATACCCCCATCAGGTGACTGATCATGCACTGATCACGTGGCTATCATGCACTGTTCACGTGGCTGATGATACATTGATCACCTGCCTGGTCATGCACAGATCACGTGACTAGTCATGAACTGATCACGTAGCAATCATTCATTGATCACCTGGCTGATCATGCACTGATCACGTGGCTGATCATGCAATGATCACGTGGCTGATCATGCACTGATCACGTGTCTCATCATGCACTGATACCGTGACTGAGCATGGACTGATCACATGACTATCATGTAGTGATCACGTGACTTAATGGCCCTGACCATGTGACTGATCATGCGCTGAGCATGTTAGCTATCATACACTGATCATGTGCCTCTGGAGGCAATAAACAAAGAGCTGAGTAGGCACGAATCAAACAGTCAGCAGGCAATAATCATGGAACTCAGCTGTGAGGAATCATGCTGCTCAGCTGGCAATAATCAAGCAGCTGAGCAGGCAGGAATTACGCAGCACAGCTGGCAATTGTCAAGCAGATGACAGGCAGGAATCATGCAGCTCAGCTGGCAATTGTAAAGCAGATGAGCAGACAGTAATCACGCAGCTCAGCAGGCCCTGATCACGTGACTGAGCATGCACTGTTCACGTGGATGATCATACACTGATCACATGATTGATCATGCACTGATCACTTGGATATCATGCACTGATCACGTGGCTGATCATACTCTGCTCACGTAACTCATCATGTACACATCACGTGGCTATCATGCACTGCTCACGTGGCTCGTCATGGAACGATCACATAGCTACCATATACTGGTCACGTGACTGATCATGCACAGATCACGTAAATGATCATGCACTGGTCACGTGACTGATCATGCACTGATCACGTGACTGATCATGCACTGAACACTTGGCTATCATGCTCTGCTCACGTGGCTGATCATGCAACGATCACGTAGCAACCATGTACTGGTCAGGTGACTGATCATGCACTGATCACATAATTGATCCTGCACTGATCACGTGGCTGATCATGCACAGATCACGTGGCTGATCACACATGTATCACGTGACTGATCATGCACTGATCACGTGGCTGCTCATGCACTGATCACGTGGCTATCATGCACTGATCACGTGGATATCATGCACTGATCACGTGGCTGATCACACCCGTATCACGTGACTGATCCTGCACTGATCACGTGGATATCATGCACTGATCACGTGACTGATCATACACTGTTCACGTGTCTGACCATGCACGGATCACGTGGCTGATCATACACTGCTCACGTAACTGATCATGCACTGATCACGTAATTGATCATACACTGATCACGTGGCTGATCATGCACTGATCACGTGGCTATCATGTACTGCTCACGTGGCTGATCATGCACTGATCACGTCACTGACCATGCACTGATCACGTGACTGATCATGCACTGATCACGTAATTGATCATGCACTGATCATTTGGCTGATCATGCACTGATCACGTGGCTGATCATGCACTGATCACGTGACGGATCATGCACTGATCACGTGGCTCTCATGCACTGCTCACGCGGCTGTTCATGCAATGATCACGTAGCTACCATGTACTGGTCACGTGAGTGATCATGCACTGATCACGTAATTGATCATGCACTGATCAGTTGACTTATCATGCACTGTTCACGTGAGTGATCATGCACTGATCACGTGACTGATCATGCACTGATCTCGTGGCTATCATGCACCGCTCATGTGGCTGATCATGCAATGATCACCTGGCTACCATATACTGGTCACGTGACTGATCATGCACTGTTCACGTAATTGATCATGCACTGATCAGGTGGCTGATCATGCACTGATCACGTGGCTGATCATCCACTGATCACATGACTGATCATGCACTGATCACGTGACTGATCATGCACTGATCACGTGGCTATCATGCACTGATCACGTGGCTGATCATACACTGATCACGTGCCTGGTCATGCACTGATTACATGACTGATCATGCACTGAACACGTGACTGATCATGCACTGATCACGTGGCTATCATGCACTACTCACGTGGCTGATCATGCAATGATCATGTAGCTACCATGTACCGGTCAGGTGACTGATCATACACTCATCAGGTGACGGATCGTGCACTGATCACGTGTCTATCATGCACTGTTCACGTGGCTGATCATAGACTGATCACCTGCCTGGTCATGCACAGATCACGTGACAAATCATGAACTGATCACATAGCTATCATGAACTGATCACCTGGCTGATCATGCACTGATCACGTGGCTGATCATTCACTGATACCGTGACTCAGCATGGACTGATCACATGACTATCATGTAGTGATCACATGACTTAATGGCTCTGATCATGTGACTGATCATGCGCTGATCATATTTGCTATCATACACTGATCGTGTGCCTCTGGAGGCAATAAACAAAGAGCTGAGTAGGCACGAATCAAACAGTCAGCAGGCAATAATCATGGAACTCAGCTGTGAGGAATCATGCTGCTCAGCTGGCAATAATCAAGCAGCTGAGCAGGCAGGAATTACGCAGCACAGCTGGCAATTGTCAAGCAGATGACAGGCAGGAATCGTGCAGCTCAGCTGGCAATTGTCAAGCAGATGAGCAGACAGTAATCACGCAGCTCAGCAGGCCCAGATCACGTGACTGAGCATGCACTGCTCACGTGGCTGATCATACACTGCTCACGTAACTGATCATGCACTGCTCACTTGGATATCATGCACTGATCACGTGGCTGATCATACTCTGCTCACGTAACTCATCATGTACACATCACGTGGCTGATCATGCACTGCTCACGTGGCTCGTCATGGAACGATCACATAGCTACCATATACTGGTCACGTGACTGATCATGCACAGATCACGTAAATGATCATGCACTGGTCACGTGACTGATCATGTACTGATCACGTGACTGATCATGCACTGAACACTTGGCTATCATGCTCTGCTCACGTGGCTGATCATGCACGATCACGTAGCAACCATGTACTGGTCAGGTGACTGATCATGCACTGATCACATAATTGATCCTGCACTGATCACGTGGCTCATCATGCACAGATCACGTGGCTGATCACACATGTATCACGTGACTGATCATGCACTGATCACGTGGCTCTCATGCACTGATCACGTGGCTATCATGCACTGATCACGTGGATATCATGCACTGATCACGTGGCTGATCACACACGTATCACATGACTGATCCTGCACTGATCACGTGGATATCATGCACTGATCACGTGGCTGATCACACCCGTATCACGTGACTGATCCTGCACTGATCACGTGGATATCATGCACTGATCACGTGACTGATCATGCACTGCTCACGTGGCTGATCATGCAATGATCACACAGCTACCATGTACTGGTCACATGACTGATCATGCACTGATCAGATAATTGATCATGCACTGATCACCTGGCTTATCATGCATTGATCATGTGACTGATCATGTGCTGATCATGTTTGGTGTCACACACTGATCATGTGCCTCTGGAGGCAATGAACATAGAGCTGAGTAAGCAGGAATCAGTCAGCAGGCTATAATCATGGAACTCAGCTCTGAGAAATCATGCTGCTCAGCTGGCAATAATCAAGTAGATGAGCAGGCAGGAATTACGCAGCACAGGTGGTAATTGTCAAGGAGATGACAGGCAGGAATCGTGCAGATCAGCTGGAAATTGTCAAGCAGATGAGCAGAAAGTAATCACGCAGCTCAGCAGGCCCTGATCACGTGACTGAGCATGCACTGTTCACATGGCTGATCACACACCTATCACGTGACTGATCATGCACTGATCATGTGACTGATCATGCACTGATCACGTAGCTATCTTGCACTGATCACTTGGCTGATCATACACTCATCACGGGACTGATCGTGCACTGATCACGGCGCTATCATGCATTGACTACATGACTCCACATGCACTGATCACGTGGATGATCATGCACTGATGACGTGATTGATCATGAACTGATCACGTGGCTGATCATGTACTGATCACGTGGCTGATCATGGACTGATCACATGCCTAACATGTAGTGATCACGTGACTTAATGGCGCTGATCATGTGACTGAGCATGCGCTGATCATGTTTGCTATCATACACTGATCATGTGCCTCTGGAGGCAATAAACAAAGAGCTGAGTAGGCACGAATCAAACAGTCAGCAGGCAATAATCATGGAACTCAGCTGTGAGGAATCATGCTGCTCAGCTGGCAATAATCAAGCAGCTGAGCAGGCAGGAATTACGCAGCACAGCTGGCAATTGTGAAGCAGATGACAGGCAGGAATCGTGCAGCTCAGCTGGCAATTGTCAAGCAGATGAGCAGACAGTAATCACGCAGCTCAGCAGGCCCTGATCACGTGACTGAGCATGCACTGTTCACTTGGCTGATCATACACTGATCACGTGGCTATCATGCACTGATCACGAGACTGATCATGCACTGATCACGTCTATATCATGCACTGATCACATGACTCCCATGCACTGATCACGTGGGTGATCATACACTAATCATGTGACAGATCATGCACTGATCACCTGGCTGATCATGCACTGATAATGTGACTGAGCATGGACTGATCACATGACTATCATGTAGTGATCACGTGACTTAATGGCGCTGATCATGTGACTGATCATGCGCTGATCATGTTTGCTATCATACACTGATCATGTGCCTCTGGAGGCAATAAACAAAGAGCTCAGTAGGCACGAATCATACAGTCAGCAGGCAATAATCATGGAACTCAGGTGTGAGGAATCATGCTGCTCAGCTGGCAATAATCAAGCAGCTGAGCAGGCAGGAATTACGCAGCACAGCTGGCAATTGTCAAGCAGATGACAGGCAGGAATCGTGCAGCTCAGCTGGCAATTGTCAAGCAGATGAGCAGACAGTAATCACGCAGCTCAGCAGGCCCTGATCACGTGACTGAGCATGCACTGTTCACGTGGCTGATCATACACTGATCACGTGATTGATCATGCACTGATCACTTGGATATCATGCACTGATCACGTGGTTGATCATACACTGTTCATGTGTCTGACCATGCATTGATCACGTGGCTGATCATACACTGCTCACGTACCTCATCATGCCCACATCACGTTTCTATCATGCACTGCTCACGTGGCTCGTCATGGAATGATCACGTAGCTACCATATACTGGTCACGTGACTGATAATGCACCGATCACGTAAATGATCATGCACTGTTCACGTGACTGATCATGTACTGATCACGTGACTGATCATGCACTGATCACGTGGCTGATCATACACTGATCACGTAATTGATCATGCACTTATCATTTGGCTTTTCATGCACTGATCACGTGGCTGATCATACACTGATCACGTGACTGATCATGCACTGATCACGTGACTGATCATGCACTGATCACGTGGCTATCATGCACTGATCACTTGGCTGGTCATACACTGATCACATGACTGATCATGCACTGTTCAGGTGACTGATCATGTACAGAGCACGTGAATAATCATGAAGTGATCACGTGGCTATCCTGCAATGATCACGTGGATATCATGCACTGATCACGTGGCTGATCACACATGTATCACGTGACTGATCATGCACTGATCACGTGGCTAACATGCACTGATCACGTGGCTATCATGCACTGATCACGTGGCTATCATGCTCTGCTCACGTGGCTGATCATGCACGATCACGTAGCAACCATGTACTGGTCAGGTGACTGATCATGCACTGATCACTTAATTGATCCTGCACTGATCACGTGGCTCATCACGCACTGATCCGGTGGCTGTTCACACACGTATCACGTGACCGATCAATTACAGATCACGTGACTAATCATGAAATGATCACGTGGCTATCCTGCACTGATCACGTGGATATCATGCACTGATCACGTGGCTGATCACACACGTATCACGTGACTGATCTTGCAATGATCACGTGGCTATCATGCACTGATCACGTGGCTATCATTCACTGATATCATGCACTGGTCACGTGGCTGATCACACACGTATCACGTGACTGATCATACACTGATCAAGTGGCTATCATGCACAGATCACGTGGCTTATCATGCAATGATCACGTAGCTACCATGTACTGGTCACGTGACTGATCATGCACTGATCACGTGGCTGATCATGCACTGATCACGTGACTGACCCTGCACTGATCACGTGGCTGATCATGCAGTGATCACGTGGCTATCATGCACTTCTCACGTGGCTGATCATGCAATGATCACGCAGCAACCATGTACTGGTCACATGACTGATCATGCACTGATCACGTAACTGATCATGCAATGATCACCTGGCTTATCATGCATTGATTATGTGATTCATCATGTGTTGATCATGTTTGCTGTCATACACTGATCATGTGCCTCTGGAGGCAATGAACAAAAAGCTGAATAGGCAGGAATCAGTAGGCAATAATCATGGAACTCAGCTCTGAGAAATCATGCTGCTCAGCTGGCAATAATCAAGTAGATGAGCAGGCAGGAATTATGCAGCACAGGTGGCAATTGTCAAGGAGATGACAGGCAGGAATCGTACAGCTCAGCTGGCAATTGTCAAGCAGATGAGCAGACTGTAATCACGAAGCTCAGGAAGCCCGGATCACGTGACTGAGCATGCACTGTTCACGTTGCTGATCACACACCTATCACGTGAATGATCATGCACTGATCACGTAGCTCTCATGCACAGATCACGTGATTGGGCATGCACTGATCACGTAATTGTATGCACTGCTCACGTGGCTATCATGCACTGATGACGTGGCTGATCATGCACTGATCATGTGACTGATCATGCACTGATCACGTGGCTAATCATGCACTGATCACGTGGCTATAATGCACTGCTCACGTAGCTAATCATGCAATGATCACGCAACTACCCTGTACTGGTCACGTGGGTGATTTTGCACTGATCACGTGACTGATCATGCTCTGATCACGTGGCTATCATGCACTACTCACGTGGCTGATCATGCAATGATCACGTAGCTACCATGTACCGGTCACGTGGCTGATCATACACCCATCAGGTGACTGATCATGCACTGATCACGTGGCTATCATGCACTGATCACGTGGCTGATGATGCACTGATCACGTGCCTGGTCATGCACAGATCACGTGACTGATCATGCACTGATCACGTGGCTATCATGCACTGATAACGTGGCTGATCATGCACTGATCACGTGGCTATCATGCACTGATCACGTGGCTGATCATGCACTGATACCGTGACTGATCATGCACTGATCACATGACTATCATGCACTGATCACGTGACTTAATGGTGCTGATCACGTGACTGATCATGCACTGATCACGTTTGCTATCATGCACTGATCATGTGCCTCAGCAGGCAATGAACATCGAGCTGAGTAGGCAGGAATCAGCCCGCAGGGTCTAATCATGGCACTCAGCTGTGAGGAATCATGCTGCTCAGCTGGCAATAATCAAGCAGCTGATCAGGCAGGAATTATGCAGCACAGCTGGCAATTGTCAAGCAGATGAGCAGGCACTGATCACGTAGCTCATCATGCACTGATCACGTGGCTGATCATGCACTGATCACGTGGCTGATCATGCACTGATCACGTGATTGATCATGCACTGATCACTTGGCTATCATGCACTGCTCACGTGGCTGATCATACAATGATCACGTAGCTGACCATGCACAGGTCAGGTGACTTATCATACACTGCTCAGGTAACTGATCATGCACTGATCACGTGGCTATCATGCACTGTTCACGTGGCTATCATGCACTGATATCATGGACTGGTCACCTGCCTGGTCATGCACAGATCACGTGACAAATCATGAACTGATCACATAGCTATCATGAACTGATCACCTGGCTATCATGCACTGATCACGTGGTTGATCATTCACTGATACCGTGACTCAGCATGGACTGATCACATGACTATCGTGTAGTGATCACATGACTTAATGGCGCTGATCATGTGACTGATCATGCGCTGATCATGTTTGCTACCATACACTGATCATGTGCCTCTGGAGGCAATAAACAAAGAGCTGAGTAGGCACGAATCAAGCAGTCAGCAGGTGATAATCATGGAACTCAGCTGTGAGGAATCATGCTGCTCAGCTGGCACTAATCAAGCAGCTGAGCAGGCAGGAATTACGCAGCACAGCTGGCAATTGTCAAGCAGATGAGAGGCAGGAATCGTGCAGCTCAGCTGGCAATTGTCAAGCAGATGAGCAGACAGTAATCACGCAGCTCAGCAGGCCCAGATCACGTGACTGAGCATGCACTGCTCACGAGACTCATCATGCACTGACCACGTGGATATCATGCAATGATCACGTGTTTGATCATACACTGTTCACGTGTCTGACCATGCACTGCTCACGTGGCTGATCATACTCTGCTCACGTAACTCATCATGTACACATCACGTGGATATCATGCACTTCTCACGTGGCTGGACATGCACTGTTCACGTGACTTACCATACACTGTCACGTGACTGATCATGCACAGATCACGTGGCACTCATGCACTGATCACGTGGCTGATCATGCTCTGCTCACGTGACTGATCATGCACTGAGCACTTGGCTATCATGCTCTGCTCACGTGGCTGATCATGCAGCGATCATGTAGCTACCATGTACTGGTCACGTGACTGACCATACACCCATCACATAACTGATCCTGCACTGATCACGTGGCTCATCATGCACAGATCACTAGGCTCATCATGCACTGATCACGTCTATATCAGGCACTGATCACGTGACTGCTCATGCACTGATCACGTGGCTGCTCATACACTGATCACGTGGCTGATCATGCACTGATCACGTGGCTATCATGCACTGATCACGTGGCTGATCACGTCTTCTCACGGGACTGATCATGCACTGATCACGTGGCTATCATGCACTGATCACGTGGCTGATCATGCACTGATCACGTGACTATCATGCACTGGTCACGTGAGTGATCATGCACCGATCACGTGACTGATCATGCACTGATCACGTGACTGATCATGCACTGTTCACGTGACTGATCATGCACTGATCACGTGGCTATCATGCACTGATCACGTGGCTGATCATGCACTGATCACATAGCTACCATGCACTGATCACGTGACTGATCATGCACTGATCACGTGACTGATCATGCACTGATCATGTGGCTGATCATGCACTGATCACGTGGCTGAGCATGCACTGATCACGTGACTGATCATGCACTGATCACGTGACTGATCAGGCACTGATCATGGGACTGATCATGCACTGATCACTTGGCTGGTCATGCACTGATCACGTGACTGATCAGGCACTGATCACGTGCTGATCATTCACTGATCACGTGGGTATAATGCACTGCTCACGTGGCTTAACATGCAATGATCACGCAGCTACCCTGTACTGGTCACATGGCTGATCATGCACTGATCACGTGACTGATCATGCACTGATCACGTGGCTATCATGCACTACTCACGTGGCTGATCATGCACTGATCACGTAGCTACCATGTACCGGTCACGTGACTGATCATACACCCATCAGGTGACTGATCATGCACTGATCACGTGGCTATCATGCACTGATCACGTGGCTGATCATACACTCATCACGGGACTGATCGTGCACTGATCACGGCGCTATCATGCATTGACTACATGACTCCACATGCACTGATCACGTGGATGATCATGCACTGATGACGTGATTGATCATGAACTGATCACGTGGCTGATCATGTACTGATCACGTGGCTGATCATGGACTGATCACATGCCTAACATGTAGTGATCACGTGACTTAATGGCTCTGATCATGTGACTGAGCATGCGCTGATCATGTTTGCTATCATACACTGATCATGTGCCTCTGGAGGCAATAAACAAAGAGCTGAGTAGGCACGAATCAAACAGTCAGCAGGCAATAATCATGGAACTCAGCTGTGAGGAATCATGCTGCTCAGCTGGCAATAATCAAGCAGCTGAGCAGGCAGGAATTACGCAGCACAGCTGGCAATTGTGAAGCAGATGACAGGCAGGAATCGTGCAGCTCAGCTGGCAATTGTCAAGCAGATGAGCAGACAGTAATCACGCAGCTCAGCAGGCCCTGATCACGTGACTGAGCATGCACTGTTCACTTGGCTGATCATACACTGATCACGTGGCTATCATGCACTGATCACGAGACTGATCATGCACTGATCACGTCTATATCATGCACTGATCACATGACTACCCATGCACTGATCACGTGGGTGATCATACACTAATCATGTGACAGATCATGCACTGATCACCTGGCTGATCATGCACTGATAATGTGACTGAGCATGGACTGATCACATGACTATCATGTAGTGATCACGTGACTTAATGGCGCTGATCATGTGACTGATCATGCGCTGATCATGTTTGCTATCATACACTGATCATGTGCCTCTGGAGGCAATAAACAAAGAGCTCAGTAGGCACGAATCATACAGTCAGCAGGCAATAATCATGGAACTCAGGTGTGAGGAATCATGCTGCTCAGCTGGCAATAATCAAGCAGCTGAGCAGGCAGGAATTACGCAGCACAGCTGGCAATTGTCAAGCAGATGACAGGCAGGAATCGTGCAGCTCAGCTGGCAATTGTCAAGCAGATGAGCAGACAGTAATCACGCAGCTCAGCAGGCCCTGATCACGTGACTGAGCATGCACTGTTCACGTGGCTGATCATACACTGATCACGTGATTGATCATGCACTGATCACTTGGATATCATGCACTGATCACGTGGCTGATCATACACTGTTCATGTGTCTGACCATGCATTGATCACGTGGCTGATCATACACTGCTCACGTACCTCATCATGCCCACATCACGTTTCTATCATGCACTGCTCACGTGGCTCGTCATGGAATGATCACGTAGCTACCATATACTGGTCACGTGACTGATAATGCACCGATCACGTAAATGATCATGCACTGTTCACGTGACTGATCATGTACTGATCACGTGACTGATCATGCACTGATCACGTGGCTGATCATGCACTGATCGCGTAATTGATCATGCACTTATCATTTGGCTTTTCATGCACTGATCACGTGGCTGATCATACACTGATCACGTGACTGATCATGCACTGATCACGTGACTGATCATGCACTGATCACGTGGCTATCATGCACTGATCACTTGGCTGGTCATACACTGATCACATGACTGATCATGCACTGTTCAGGTGACTGATCATGTACAGAGCACGTGAATAATCATGAAGTGATCACGTGGCTATCCTGCAATGATCACGTGGATATCATGCACTGATCACGTGGCTGATCACACATGTATCACGTGACTGATCATGCACTGATCACGTGGCTAACATGCACTGATCACGTGGCTATCATGCACTGATCACGTGGCTATCATGCTCTGCTCACGTGGCTGATCATGCAACGATCACGTAGCAACCATGTACTGGTCACGTGACTGATCATGCACTGATCACTTAATTGATCCTGCACTGATCACGTGGCTCATCACGCACTGATCCGGTGGCTGTTCACACACGTATCACGTGACCGATCAATTACAGATCACGTGACTAATCATGAAATGATCACGTGGCTATCCTGCACTGATCACGTGGATATCATGCACTGATCACGTGGACGATCACACACGTATCACGTGACTGATCTTGCAATGATCACGTGGCTATCATGCACTGATCACGTGGCTATCATTCACTGATATCATGCACTGGTCACGTGGCTGATCACGCACGTATCACGTGACTGATCATACACTGATCAAGTGGCTATCATGCACAGATCACGTGGCTTATCATGCAATGATCACGTAGCTACCATGTACTGGTCACGTGACTGATCATGCACTGATCACGTGGCTGATCATGCACTGATCACGTGACTGACCCTGCACTGATCACGTGGCTGATCATGCAGTGATCACGTGGCTATCATGCACTTCTCACGTGGCTGATCATGCAATGATCACGCAGCAACCATGTACTGGTCACATGACTGATCATGCACTGATCACGTAATTGATCATGCAATGATCACCTGGCTTATCATGCATTGATTATGTGATTCATCATGTGTTGATCATGTTTGCTGTCATACACTGATCATGTGCCTCTGGAGGCAATGAACAAAGAGCTGAATAGGCAGGAATCAGTAGGCAATAATCATGGAACTCAGCTCTGAGAAATCATGCTGCTCAGCTGGCAATAATCAAGTAGATGAGCAGGCAGGAATTATGCAGCACAGGTGGCAATTGTCAAGGAGATGACAGGCAGGAATCGTACAGCTCAGCTGGCAATTGTCAAGCAGATGAGCAGACTGTAATCACGAAGCTCAGGAAGCCCGGATCACGTGACTGAGCATGCACTGTTCACGTTGCTGATCACACACCTATCACGTGAATGATCATGCACTGATCACGTGGCTCTCATGCACAGATCACGTGATTGGGCATGCACTGATCACGTAATTGTATGCACTGCTCACGTGGCTATCATGCACTGATGACGTGGCTGATCATGCACTGATCATGTGACTGATCATGCACTGATCACGTGGCTAATCATGCACTGATCACGTGGCTATAATGCACTGCTCACGTGGCTAATCATGCAATGATCACGCAGCTACCCTGTACTGGTCACAGGGGTGATTTTGCACTGATCACGTGACTGATCATGCTCTGATCACGTGGCTATCATGCACTACTCACGTGGCTGATCATGCAATGATCACGTAGCTACCATGTACCGGTCACGTGACTGATCATACACCCATCAGGTGACTGATCATGCACTGATCACGTGGCTATCATGCACTGTTCACGTGGCTGATGATACACTGATCACCTGCCTGGTCATGCACAGATCACGTGAGTAATCATGAACTGATTACGTAGCTATCATGCACTGATAACCTGGCTGATCATGCACTGATCACGTGGCTATCATGCACTGATCACGTGGCTGATCATGCACTGATACCGTGACTGAGCATGGACTGATCACATGACTATCATGTAGTGATCACGTGACTTAATGGTGCTGATCATGTGACTGATCATGCGCTGATCATGTTTGCTATCATACACTGATCATGTGCCTCTGGAGGCAATGAACATAGAGCTGAGTAGGCAGGAATCAGCCAGCAGGCTATAATCATGGAACTCAGCTGTGAGGAATCATGCTGCTCAGCTGGCAATAATCAAGCAGCTGAGCAGGCAGGAATTATGCAGCACAGCTGGCAATTGTCAAGCAGATGAGCAGACAGTAATCACGCAGCTCAGCACGCCCTGACCACGTGACTGAGCATGCACTCTTCACGTGGCTGATCGTATACTGATCACGTGATTGATCATGCACTGATCACTTGTATATCATGGAGTGATCACGTGGCTGATCATACAGTGTTCACGTGTCTGACCATGCACTGATAAGGTGACTTATCATACACTGCTCACGAAACTGATCATGCACTGATCACGTGGCTATCATGCACTGATCACGTGGATATCATGCACTGATATCATGCACTGGTCACGTGGCTGATCAAACACGTATCACGTGACTGATCATGCACTGATCACGTAGCTATCATGCAATGATCACGTTGCTATCATGCACTGATCACGTGGTTGATGATGCACTTATACCGTGACTGAGCATGGACTGATCACATGACTACCGTGTAGTGATCACGTGGCTTAATGGCGCTGATTATGTGACTGATCATGCGCTGATCATGTTTGCTACCATACACTGATCATGTGCCTCTGGAGGCAATAAACAAAGAGCTGAGTAGGCACGAATCAAGCAGTCAGCAGGAAATAATCATGGAACTCAGCTGTGAGGAATCATGCTGCTCAGCTGGCAATAATCAAGCAGCTGAGCAGGCAGGAATTACGCAGCACAGCTGGCAATTGTGAAGCAGATGACAGGCAGGAATCGTGCAGCTCAGCTGGCAATTGTCAAGCAGATGAGCAGACAGTAATCACGCAGCTCAGCAGGCCCTGATCACGTGACTGAGCATGCACTGTTCACCGGATTCATCATGCACTGACCACGTGGATATCATGCAATGATCACGTGTTTGATCATACACTGTTCACGTGTCTGACCATGCACTGCTCACGTGGCTGATCATACATTGTTCACGTAACTGATCATGCACTGATCACGTGGATATCATGCACTTATCACGTGGCTGAACATGCACTGTTCACGTGACTTACCACACACCTGTCACGTGACTGATCATGCACTGATCACGTGGCACTCATGCACTGATCACATGGCTGATCATACTCTGCTCACGTATCTGATCATGCACACATCACTTGGCTATCATGCACTACTCACGTGGCTGATCATGCAATGATCATGTAGCTACCATGTACCGGTCACGTGACTGACCATACACCCATCAGGCGACTGATCATGCACTGATCACGTGGCTATCATGCACTGATCACTAGACTCATCATGCACTGATCACGTCTATATCAGGCACTGATCACATGACTGCCCATGCACTGATCACGTGGATGTTCATACACTGATCATCTGACAGATCATGCAGTGATCACGTGGCGATCATGCACTGATCAAGTGGCTGATCATAGTCTTCTCCCGAAACTGATCATGCACTGATCACGTGGCTATCATGCACTGCTCACGTGGCTGATCATGCAATGATCACGTGGCTCCCATGTACTGGTCACCTGAGTGATCATGCACCTATCACATAATTGATCATGCACTGATCAGGTGACTTATCATGCACTGTTCACGTGACTGATCATGCACTGATCTCGTGGCTATCATGCGCGGCTCACGTGGCTGATCATGCAATGATCACCTAGCTACCATGTACTGGTCACGTGACTGATCATGCACTGATCACGTAATTGATCATGCACTGATCATGTGGCTGATCATGCACTGATCACGTGGCTGATCATACACTGGTCACGTGACTGATCATGCACTGATCACGTGACGGATCATGCACTGATCATGGGACTGATCATGCACTGATCACTTGGCTGGTCATACACTGATCACGTGACTGATCATGCACTGATCACGTTGCTGATCATTCACTGATCACGTGGGTATAATGCACTGCTCACGTGGCTTAACATGCAATGATCACGCAGCTACCCTGTACTGGTCACATGGCTGATTTTGCACTGATCACGTGACTGATCATGCACTGATCACGTGGCTATCATGCATTACTCACGTGGCTGATCATGCAATGATCATGTAGCTACCATGTACCGGTCACGTGACTGATCATACACCCATCAGGTGACTGATCATGCACTGATCACGTGGCTATCATGCACTGTTCACGTGGCTGATCATACACTGATCACCTGCCTGGTCATGCACAGATCACGTGACTAATCATGAACTGATTACGTAGCTATCATGCACTGATCACCTGACTGATCATGCACTGATCACGTGGCTATCATGCTCTGCTCACGTGGCTATCATGCACTGTTCACGTGGCTGATCATGCAGTGATCACCTGCCTGGTCATGCACAGATCACGTGACTAATCATGAACTGATTACGTAGCTATCATGCACTGATCACCTGGCTGATCATGCACTGATTACGTGGCTATCATGCACTGATCACGTGGCTATCATGCACTGATCACGTGGCTATCCTGTATTGATCACGTGGATATCATGCACTGATCACGTGGCTGATCACACACGTATTACATGACTGATCATGTACAGATCACGTGACTAATCATGAAGTGATCACGTGGCTATCCTGTACTGATCACGTGAACATCATGCACTGATCACGTGGCTGATCACACACGTATCACGTGACTGATCATGCACTGATCACGTGGCTATCATGCACTGATCACGTGGCAATCATGCACTGATCACGTGGCTGATTATGCAATGATCACGTAATTGATCATTCACTGATCACGTGGCTGATCATGCACTGATACCGTGACTGATCATGCACTGATCACGTGACGGATCATGCACTGATCATGTGACTGATCATGCGCTCATCATGTTTGCTATCATACACTGATGAAGTGCCTCTGGAGGCAATATACAAAGAGCAGAGTAGGCACGAATCATACAGTCAGCAGGCAATAATCATTGAACTAAGGTGTGAGGAATCATGCTGCTCAGCTGGCAATAATCAAGCAGCTGAGCAGGCAGGAATTACGCAGCACAGCTGGCAATTGTCAAGCAGATGACAGGCAGGAATCTTGCAGCTCAGATTGCAATTGT
Organism: Bos javanicus; assembly: GCF_032452875.1. Classification (NCBI taxonomy): domain Eukaryota; kingdom Metazoa; phylum Chordata; class Mammalia; order Artiodactyla; family Bovidae; genus Bos; species Bos javanicus. The sequence goes on from NW_026894170.1 coordinate 106,477, forward strand.
CAAGCAGATGAACAGACAGTAATCACGCAGCTCAGCAGACCCTGATCACGTGACTGAGCATGCACTGTTCACGTGGCTGATCACACACCTGTCACGTGACTGATCATGCACTGATCACGTGGCACTCATGCACTGATCACATGGCTGATCATACTCTGCTCACGTAACTGATCATGCACATATCACGTGGCCATCATGCACTGCTCAAGTGGCTGGTCATGCAATGATCACGTAGCTACCATATACTGGTCACGTGATTCATCATGCACAGATCACGTAAATGATCATGCACTGTTCAAGTGACTGATCATGTACTGATCACGTGACTGATCATGCACTGATCACATGGCTATCATGCACTGCTCACGTGGCTGATCATGCAGTGATCATGTAGCATCCATGTACTGGTCACGTGACTGATCATGCACTGATCACGTAATTGATCCTGAACTGATCACGTGGCTCATCATGCACTGATCAGGTGACTGTTCACCCACTGATCACTTGACTGATCATGTACTGATCACGTGGCTATAATGCACTGATCACGTGGCTGATCATACACTGTTCACGAGCCAGGTCATGCACAGATCACGTGACTAATCATGAACTGATCACGTGGCTATAATTCACTGATCACGTGGATTTCATACACTGATTACGTTCCTGTCATGCACAGATCACGTGACTAATCATGAACTGATCACGTGGCATCATGCACTGATCACGTTGCTGATCATACACTGTTAACGTGTCTGATCATGCACTGATCACGTGGCTGATCATACACTGCTCATGTAGCTAATCATGCACTTATGACGTGTCTATCATGCAGTGCTCACGTGGCTGATCCTGCAATGATCACGTAGCTAACATCTACTGGTCACGTGACTGATCATGCAAAGGTAACGTAATTGATCATGCACAGATCACGTGACTGATCATGCACTGATCACGTGGCTATCATGCACTACTCACGTGGCTGATCATGCAATGATCACGTGACTGATCATGCACTGATCACGTGGCTATTATGCACTGCTCACGTGGCTGAGCGCGGAACCCACCACGCTTACTAATTATGCCTGGGCTGCTAAGACCCACTCGAGAAGGTGTCTAGGGTGAGGCACCTTTCGCTATTCGAGAGGGCGCCTGCGGCCTACGTAAGTGGTGCAAACTTCTTGTCTTGAAGTTTGATTGGTCTTCCGCTTAAACCAAGCTACTCAGTCTCTTTTCTCCACCGAATTTTCCTACTGAGCTCTCCTCATACTATTATTCTTGACATCTCTGATTAGCATATAAAGAGTCGCCTAGGCCATCTCTCCTTCGAATACCCTGGATCAGTTGGGGCTGGTCCCCGGCAGGTGGCGACCGAACAGGGACCTCAGGAGGCGATACTCAAAGAGCTGAGCAGACACGAACCACGCAATCAGCAGGCAATAAGCATGGAGCTCAGCAGTGACGAATCATGCTGCTCAACTGGCAATAGTCAAGCACGTGACCAGGCAGGAATCACGCAGCTCAGCTGGCAATTGTCAAGCAGATGAGCCGACAGGAATCACGCAGCTCAGCTGGCAATTGTCATGCAGATGAGCCGGCAGGAATCACGCAGCTCAGCAGGCCCTGATCACGTGACTCTGCAGGCACTGATCACGTGGCTGATCAAGTCCAGATCACGTGACTGAGCATGCACTGATCACGTGGCTATCATGCACTGATGACGTGACTGCGCATGCACTGATGACGTGGCTGTTCGGGCACTGATCACGTGTTTATCACGCAGTGATCAGTGACTGACAGGCGCTGATCATGGGACTGTGCACGCACTGATCACGTGGCTATCATGCACTGATCACGTGACTGCGCATGCACTGATGACGTGGCTGTTCGGGCACTGATCACGTGTTTATCAGGCAGTGATCAGTGACTGAAAGGCGCTGATCAGGGGACTGTGCACGCACTGATCAGGTGGCTGATCAGGAACTGACCACCTGACGGCGCATGCAGTGATCACGTGGCTGGTCGTTCACTGATCACGTGTTTATCCTACGGTGATCACGTGACTGAGAGGCGCTGATCACGTGACTGTGCCGTCAGTGATCACGTGGCTGAGCAGGCACTGATATCGTGACTGAGCATGCACTGAATCATGTGCCGGGAGCCGGGGAGGCATTCCACTCTGGACAAAGGTCATGAGGAAGGAGGCTCGGAATACGCAAATGCGGGATCGAGCCTCAGGATTCCACCCGGATGTTCTCGAGCATCTGCCCCACCCAAAAAAACCGGAGTCTGCCTACTGTATTGCTTTGTGCTCTCACCTCTGATTTCACGTGGGGCTGTCCCCCACCACCATCTCGCTCTCTCTGTCAAAGAGTTAACTTACAGCTCCAATTCATAAAGTTCCTTGTCATTCTTCCCTTTAACTTCCAGCTGAGTCTCCATCTGGAGCGCGGAACCCACCACGCTTACTAATTATGCCTGGGCTGCTAAGACCCACTCGAGAAGGTGTCTAGGGTGAGGCACCTTTCGCTATTCGAGAGGGCGCCTGCGGCCTACGTAAGTGGTGCAAACTTCTTGTCTTGAAGTTTGATTGGTCTTCCGCGTAAACCAAGCTACTCAGTCTCTTTTCTCCACCGAATTTTCCTACTGAGCTCTCCTCATACTATTATTCTTGACATCTCTGATTAGCATATAAATAGTCGCCTAGGCCATCTCTCCTTCGAATACCCTGGATCAGTTGGGGCTGGTCCCCGGCAGGTGGCGACCGAACAGGGACCTCAGGAGGCGATACTCAAAGAGCTGAGCAGACACGAACCACGCAATCAGCAGGCAAAAAGCATGGAGCTCAGCAGTGACGAATCATGCTGCTCAACTGGCAATAATCAAGCACGTGACCAGGCAGGAATCACGCAGCTCAGCTGGCAATTGTCAAGCAGATGAGCCGGCAGGAATCACGCAGCTCAGCAGGCCCTGATCACGTGACTCTGCAGGCAGTGATCACGTGGCTGATCAAGTCCAGATCACGTGACTGAGCATGCACTGATCACGCGGCTATCATGCACTGATGACGTGACTGCGCATGCACTGATGACGTGGCTGATCGGGCACTGATCACATGGCTCATCATGCACTGATCACGTGTTTATCAGGCAATGATCAGTGACTGACAGGCGCTGATCATGGGACTGTGCACGCACTGATCACGTGGCTAACATGCACTGATCACGTGACTGCGCATGCACTGATGACGTGGCTGTTCGGGCACTGATCACGTGTTTATCAGGCAGTGATCAGTGACTGACAGGCACTGATCAGGGGACTGTGCACGCACTGATCAGGTGGCTGATCAGGAACTGACCACCTGACCACGCATGCAGTGATCACGTGGCTGGTCGTTCACTGATCACGTGTTTATCCTACGGTGATCACGTGACTGAGAGGCGCTGATCACGTGACTGTACCGTCAGTGATCACGTGGCTGAGCAGGCACTGATATCGTGACTGAGCATGCACTGATCATGTGCCGGGAGCCGGGGAGGCATTCCACTCTGGAAAAAGGTCATGAGGAAGGAGGCTCGGCATACGCAAATGCGGGATGGAGCCACAGGAGTCCACCCGGATGTTCTCGAGCATCTCCCCCAAAAAAACCGGAGTCTGCCTACTGTATTGCTTTGTGCTCTCACCTCTGATTTCACTGGGGGCTGTCCCCCACCACCATCTCGCTCTCTCTGTCAAAGAGTTAACTTAGAGCTCCAATTCATAAAGTTCCTTGTCATTCTTCCCTTTAACTTCCAGCTGAGTCTCCATCTGGAGCGCGGAACCCACCACGCTTACTAATTATGCCTGGGCTGCTAAGACCCACTCGAGAAGGTGTCTAGGGTGAGGCACCTTTCGCTATTCGAGAGGGCGCCTGCGGCCTACGTAAGTGGTGCAAACTTCTTGTCTTGAAGTTTGATTGGTCTTCCGCGTAAACCAAGCTACTCAGTCTCTTTTCTCCACCGAATTTTCCTACTGAGCTCTCCTCATACTATTATTCTTGACATCTCTGATTAGCATATAAAGAGTCGCCTAGGCCATCTCTCCTTCGAATACCCTGGATCAGTTGGGGCTGGTCCCCGGCAGGTGGCGACCGAACAGGGACCTCAGGAGGCGATACTCAAAGAGCTGAGCAGACATGAACCACGCAATCAGCAGGCAATAAGCATGGAGCTCAGCAGTGACAAATCATGCTGCACAACTGGCAATAATCAAGCACGTGACCAGGCAGGAATCACGCAGCTCAGCTGGCAATTGTCAAGCAGATGAGCCAACAGGAATCACGCAGCTCAGCTGGCAATTGTCATGCAGATGAGCCGGCCGGAATCACGCAGCTCAGCAGGCCCTGATCACGTGACTCTGCAGGCACTGATCACGTGGCTGATCAAGTCCAGATCACGTGACTGAGCATGCACTGATCACGTGGCTATCATGCACTGATGAGGTGACTGCGCATGCACTGATGACGTGGCTGATTGGGCACTGATCACATGGCTCATCATGCACTGATCACGTGTTTATCAGGCAATGATCAGTGACTGACAGGCGCTGATCATGGGACTGTGCACGCACTGATCACGTGGCTATCATGCACTGATCACGTGACTGCGCATGCACTGATGACGTGGCTGTTCGGGCACTGATCACGTGTTTATCAGGCAGTAATCAGTAACTGACAGGCGCTGATCAGGGGACTGTCCACGCACTGATCAGGTGGCTGATCAGGAACTGACCACCTGACCGTGCATGCAGTGATCACGTGGCTGGTCGTTCACTGATCACGTGTTTATCATACGGTGATCACGTGACTGAGAGGCGCTGATGACGTGACTGTGCCGTCAGTGATCACGTGGCTGAGCAGGCACTGATATCGTGACTGAGCATGCACTGATCATGTGCCGGGAGCCGGGGAGGCATTCCACTCTGGACAAAGGTCATGAGGAAGGAGGCTCGGCATACGCAAATGCGGGATCGAGCCTCAGGAGTCCACCCGGATGTTCTCGAGCATCTCCCCCCAAAAAAACCGGAGTCTGCCTACTGTATTGCTTTGTGCTCTCACCTCTGATTTCACTGGGGGATGTCCCCCACCTCCATCTCGCTCTCTCTGTCAAAGAGTTAACTTACAGCTCCAATTCATAAAGTTCCTTGTCATTCTTCCCTTTAACTTCCAGCTGAGTCTCCATCTGGAGCGCGGAACCCACCACGCTTACTAATTATGCCTGGGCTGCTAAGACCCACTCGAGAAGGTGTCTAGGGTGAGGCACCTTTCGCTATTCGAGAGGGCGCCTGCGGCCTACGTAAGTGGTGCAAACTTCTTGTCTTGAAGTTTGATTGGTCTTCCGCGTAAACCAAGCTACTCAGTCTCTTTTCTCCACTGAATTTTCCTACTGAGCTCTCCTCATACTATTATTCTTGACATCTCTGATTAGCATATAAATAGTCGCCTAGGCCATCTCTCCTTCGAATACCCTGGATCAGTTGGGGCTGGTCCCCGGCAGGTGGCGACCGAACAGGGACCTCAGGAGGCAATACTCAAAGAGCTGAGCAGACACGAACCACGCAATCAGCAGGCAATAAGCATGGAGCTCAGCAGTGACGAATCATGCTGCTCAACTGGCAATAATCAAGCACGTGACCAGGCAGGAATCACGCAGCTCAGCTGGCAATTGTCCAGCAGATGAGCCGACAGGAATCACGCAGCTCAGCTGCCAATTGTCATGCAGATGAGCCGGCAGGAATCACGCAGCTCAGCAGGCCCTGATCACGTGACTCTGCAGGCACTGATCACGTGGCTGATCAAGTCCAGATCACGTGACTGAGCATGCACTGATCACGTGGCTATCATGCACTGATGACGTGACTGCGCATGCACTGATGACGTGGCTGATCGGGCACTGATCACATGGCTCATCATGCACTGATCACGTGTTTATCAGGCAATGATCAGTGACTGACAGGCGCTGATCATGGGACTGTGCACGCACTGATCACGTGGCTATCATGCACTGATCACGTGACTGCGCATGCACTGATGACGTGGCTGTTCGGGCACTGATCACGTGTTTATCAGGCAGTGATCAGTGACTGACAGGCGCTGATCAGGGGACTGTGCACGCACTGATCAGGTGGCTGATCAGGAACTGACCACCTGACCGCGCATGCAGTGATCACGTGGCTGGTCGTTCACTGATCACGTGTTTATCATACGGTGATCACGTGACTGAGAGGCGCTGATCACGTGACTGTGCCGTCAGTGATCACGTGGCTGAGCAGGCACTGATATCGTGACTGAGCATGCACTGATCATGTGCCGGGAGCCGGGGAGGCATTCCACTCTGGACAAAGGTCATGAGGAAGGAGGCTCGGCATACGCAAATGCGGGATCGAGCCTCAGGAGTCCACCCGGATGTTCTCGAGCATCTCCCCCCAAAAAAACCGGAGTCTGCCTACTGTATTGCTTTGTGCTCTCACCTCTGATTTCACTGGGGGATGTCCCCCACCTCCATCTCGCTCTCTCTGTCAAAGAGTTAACTTACAGCTCCAATTCATAAAGTTCCTTGTCATTCTTCCCTTTAACTTCCAGCTGAGTCTCCATCTGGAGCGCGGAACCCACCACGCTTACTAATTATGCCTGGGCTGCTAAGACCCACTCGAGAAGGTGTCTAGGGTGAGGCACCTTTCGCTATTCGAGAGGGCGCCTGCGGCCTACGTAAGTGGTGCAAACTTCTTGTCTTGAAGTTTGATTGGTCTTCCGCGTAAACCAAGCTACTCAGTCTCTTTTCTCCACCGAATTTTCCTACTGAGCTCTCCTCATACTATTATTCTTGACATCTCTGATTAGCATATAAATAGTCGCCTAGGCCATCTCTCCTTCGAATACCCTGGATCAGTTGGGGCTGGTCCCCGGCAGGTGGCGACCGAACAGGGACCTCAGGAGGCAATACTCAAAGAGCTGAGCAGACACGAACCACGCAATCAGCAGGCAATAAGCATGGAGCTCAGCAGTGACGAATCATGCTGCTCAACTGGCAATAATCAAGCACGTGACCAGGCAGGAATCACGCAGCTCAGCTGGCAATTGTCAAGCAGATGAGCCGACAGGAATCACGCAGCTCAGCTGGCAATTGTCATGCAGATGAGCCGGCAGGAATCACGCAGCTCAGCAGGCCCTGATCACGTGACTCTGCAGGCACTGATCACGTGGCTGATCAAGTCCAGATCACGTGACTGAGCATGCACTGATCACGTGGCTATCATGCACTGATGACGTGACTGCGCATGCACTGATGACGTGGCTGATCGGGCACTGATCCCATGGCTCATCAATCACTGATCACGTGTTTATCAGGCAATGATCAGTGACTGACAGGCGCTGATCATGGGACTGTGCACGCACTGATCACGTGGCTATCATGCACTGATCACGTGACTGCGCATGCACTGATGACGTGGCTGTTCGGGCACTGATCACGTGTTTATCAGGCAGTGATCAGTGACTGACAGGCGCTGATCAGGGGACTGTGCACGCACTGATCAGGTGGCTGATCAGGAACTGACCACCTGACCGCGCATGCAGTGATCACGTGGCTGGTCGTTCACTGATCACGTGTTTATCATACGGTGATCACGTGACTGAGAGGCGCTGATCACGTGACTGTGCCGTCAGTGATCACGTGGCTGAGCAGGCACTGATATCGTGACTGAGCATGCACTGATCATGTGCCGGGAGCCGGGGAGGCATTCCACTCTGGACAAAGGTCATGAGGAAGGAGGCTCGGCATACGCAAATGCGGGATCGAGCCTCAGGAGTCCACCCGGATGTTCTCGAGCATCTCCCCCCCAAAAAAAACCGGAGTCTGCCTACTGTATTGCTTTGTGCTCTCACCTCTGATTTCACTGGGGGATGTCCCCCACCTCCATCTCGCTCTCTCTGTCAAAGAGTTAACTTACAGCTCCAATTCATAAAGTTCCTTGTCATTCTTCCCTTTAACTTCCAGCTGAGTCTCCATCTGGAGCGCGGAACCCACCACGCTTACTAATTATGCCTGGGCTGCTAAGACCCACTCGAGAAGGTGTCTAGGGTGAGGCACCTTTCGCTATTCGAGAGGGCGCCTGCGGCCTACGTAAGTGGTGCAAACTTCTTGTCTTGAAGTTTGATTGGTCTTCCGCGTAAACCAAGCTACTCAGTCTCTTTTCTCCACCGAATTTTCCTACTGAGCTCTCCTCATACTATTATTCTTGACATCTCTGATTAGCATATAAATAGTCGCCTAGGCCATCTCTCCTTCGAATACCCTGGATCAGTTGGGGCTGGTCCCCGGCAGGTGGCGACCGAACAGGGACCTCAGGAGGCAATACTCAAAGAGCTGAGCAGACACGAACCACGCAATCAGCAGGCAATAAGCATGGAGCTCAGCAGTGACGAATCATGCTGCTCAACTGGCAATAATCAAGCACGTGACCAGGCAGGAATCACGCAGCTCAGCTGGCAATTGTCAAGCAGATGAGCCGACAGGAATCACGCAGCTCAGCTGGCAATTGTCATGCAGATGAGCCGGCAGCACGCAGCTCAGCAGGCCCTGATCACGTGACTCTGCAGGCACTGATCACGTGGCTGATCAAGTCCAGATCACGTGACTGAGCATGCACTGATCACGTGGCTATCATGCACTGATGACGTGACTGCGCATGCACTGATGACGTGGCTGATCGGGCACTGATCACATGGCTCATCATGCACTGATCACGTGTTTATCAGGCAATGATCAGTGACTGACAGGCGCTGATCATGGGACTGTGCACGCACTGATCACGTGGCTATCATGCACTGATCACGTGACTGCGCATGCACTGATGACGTGGCTGTTCGGGCACTGATCACGTGTTTATCAGGCAGTGATCAGTGACTGACAGGCGCTGATCAGGGGACTGTGCACGCACTGATCAGGTGGCTGATCAGGAACTGACCACCTGACCGCGCATGCAGTGATCACGTGGCTGGTCGTTCACTGATCACGTGTTTATCATACGGTGATCACGTGACTGAGAGGCGCTGATCACGTGACTGTGCCGTCAGTGATCACGTGGCTGAGCAGGCACTGATATCGTGACTGAGCATGCACTGATCATGTGCCGGGAGCCGGGGAGGCATTCCACTCTGGACAAAGGTCATGAGGAAGGAGGCTCGGCATACGCAAATGCGGGATCGAGCCTCAGGAGTCCACCCGGATGTTCTCGAGCATCTCCCCCCAAAAAACCGGAGTCTGCCTACTGTATTGCTTTGTGCTCTCACCTCTGATTTCACTGGGGGATGTCCCCCACCTCCATCTCGCTCTCTCTGTCAAAGAGTTAACGTACAGCTCCAATTCATAAAGTTCCTTGTCATTCTTCCCTTTAACTTCCAGCTGAGTCTCCATCTGGAGCGCGGAACCCACCACGCTTACTAATTATGCCTGGGCTGCTAAGACCCACTCGAGAAGGTGTCTAGGGTGAGGCACCTTTCGCTATTCGAGAGGGCGCCTGCGGCCTACGTAAGTGGTGCAAACTTCTTGTCTTGAAGTTTGATTGGTCTTCCGCGTAAACCAAGCTACTCAGTCTCTTTTCTCCACCGAATTTTCCTACTGAGCTCTCCTCATACTCTTATTCTTGACATCTCTGATTAGCATATAAATAGTCGCCTAGGCCATCTCTCCTTCGAATACCCTGGATCAGTTGGGGCTGGTCCCCGGCAGGTGGCGACCGAACAGGGACCTCAGGAGGCAATACTCAAAGAGCTGAGCAGACACGAACCACGCAATCAGCAGGCAATAAGCATGGAGCTCAGCAGTGACGAATCATGCTGCTCAACTGGCAATAATCAAGCACGTGACCAGGCAGGAATCACGCAGCTCAGCTGGCAATTGTCAAGCAGATGAGCCGACAGGAATCACGCAGCTCAGCTGCCAATTGTCATGCAGATGAGCCGGCAGGAATCACGCAGCTCAGCTGGCAATTGTCATGCAGATGAGCCGGCAGGAATCACGCAGCTCAGCAGGCCCTGATCACGTGACTCTGCAGGCACTGATCACGTGGCTGATCAAGTCCAGATCACGTGACTGAGCATGCACTGATCACGTGGCTATCATGCACTGATGACGTGACTGCGCATGCACTGATGACGTGGCTGATCGGGCACTGATCACATGGCTCATCATGCACTGATCACGTGTTTATCAGGCAATGATCAGTGACTGACAGGCGCTGATCATGGGACTGTGCACGCACTGATCACGTGGCTATCATGCACTGATCACGTGACTGCGCATGCACTGATGACGTGGCTGTTCGGGCACTGATCACGTGTTTATCAGGCAGTGATCAGTGACTGACAGGCGCTGATCAGGGGACTGTGCACGCACTGATCAGGTGGCTGATCAGGAACTGACCACCTGACCTCGCATGCAGTGATCACGTGGCTGGTCGTTCACTGATCACGTGTTTATCATACGGTGATCACGTGACTGAGAGGCGCTGATCACGTGACTGTGCCGTCAGTGATCACGTGGCTGAGCAGGCACTGATATCGTGACTGAGCATACACTGATCATGTGCCGGGAGCCGGGGAGGCATTCCACTCTGGACAAAGGTCATGAGGAAGGAGGCTCGGCATACGCAAATGCGGGATCGAGCCTCAGGAGTCCACCCGGATGTTCTCGAGCATCTCCCCCAAAAAAACCGGAGTCTGCCTACTGTATTGCTTTGTGCTCTCACCTCTGATTTCACTGGGGGATGTCCCCCACCTCCATCTCGCTCTCTCTGTCAAAGAGTTAACGTACAGCTCCAATTCATAAAGTTCCTTGTCATTCTTCCCTTTAACTTCCAGCTGAGTCTCCATCTGGAGCGCGGAACCCACCACGCTTACTAATTATGCCTGGGCTGCTAAGACCCACTCGAGAAGGTGTCTAGGGTGAGGCACCTTTCGCTATTCGAGAGGGCGCCTGCGGCCTACGTAAGTGGTGCAAACTTCTTGTCTTGAAGTTTGATTGGTCTTCCGCGTAAACCAAGCTACTCAGTCTCTTTTCTCCACCGAATTTTCCTACTGAGCTCTCCTCATACTATTATTCTTGACATCTCTGATTAGCATATAAATAGTCGCCTAGGCCATCTCTCCTTCGAATACCCTGGATCAGTTGGGGCTGGTCCCCGGCAGGTGGCGACCGAACAGGGACCTCAGGAGGCAATACTCAAAGAGCTGAGCAGACACGAACCACGCAATCAGCAGGCAATAAGCATGGAGCTCAGCAGTGACGAATCATGCTGCTCAACTGGCAATAATCAAGCACGTGACCAGGCAGGAATCACGCAGCTCAGCTGGCAATTGTCAAGCAGATGAGCCGACAGGAATCACGCAGCTCAGCTGGCAATTGTCATGCAGATGAGCCGGCAGGAATCACGCAGCTCAGCAGGCCCTGATCACGTGACTCTGCAGGCACTGATCACGTGGCTGATCAAGTCCAGATCACGTGACTGAGCATGCACTGATCACGTGGCTATCATGCACTGATGACGTGACTGCGCATGCACTGATGACGTGGCTGATCGGGCACTGATCCCATGGCTCATCAATCACTGATCACGTGTTTATCAGGCAATGATCAGTGACTGACAGGCGCTGATCATGGGACTGTGCACGCACTGATCACGTGGCTATCATGCACTGATCACGTGACTGCGCATGCACTGATGACGTGGCTGTTCGGGCACTGATCACGTGTTTATCAGGCAGTGATCAGTGACTGACAGGCGCTGATCAGGGGACTGTGCACGCACTGATCAGGTGGCTGATCAGGAACTGACCACCTGACCGCGCATGCAGTGATCACGTGGCTGGTCGTTCACTGATCACGTGTTTATCATACGGTGATCACATGACTGAGAGGCGCTGATCACGTGACTGTGCCATCAGTGATCACGTGGCTGAGCAGGCACTGATATCGTGACTGAGCATGCACTGATCATGTGCCGGGAGCCGGGGAGGCATTCCACTCTGGACAAAGGTCATGAGGAAGGAGGCTCGGCATACGCAAATGCGGGATCGAGCCTCAGGAGTCCACCCGGATGTTCTCGAGCATCTCCCCCAAAAAAACCGGAGTCTGCCTACTGTATTGCTTTGTGCTCTCACCTCTGATTTCACTGGGGGATGTCCCCCACCTCCATCTCGCTCTCTCTGTCAAAGAGTTAACTTACAGCTCCAATTCATAATGTTCCTTGTCATTCTTCCCTTTAACTTCCAGCTGAGTCTCCATCTGGAGCGCGGAACCCACCACGCTTACTAATTATGCCTGGGCTGCTAAGACCCACTCGAGAAGGTGTCTAGGGTGAGGCACCTTTCGCTATTCGAGAGGGCGCCTGCGGCCTACGTAAGTGGTGCAAACTTCCTGTCTTGAAGTTTGATTGGTCTTCCGCGTAAACCAAGCTACTCAGTCTCTTTTCTCCACCGAATTTTCCTACTGAGCTCTCCTCATACTATTATTCTTGACATCTCTGATTAGCATATAAATAGTCGCCTAGGCCATCTCTCCTTCGAATACCCTGGATCAGTTGGGGCTGGTCCCCGGCAGGTGGCGACCGAACAGGGACCTCAGGAGGCAATACTCAAAGAGCTGAGCAGACACGAACCACGCAATCAGCAGGCAATAAGCATGGAGCTCAGCAGTGACGAATCATGCTGCTCAACTGGCAATAATCAAGCACGTGACCAGGCAGGAATCACGCAGCTCAGCTGGCAATTGTCAAGCAGATGAGCCGACAGGAATCACGCAGCTCAGCTGGCAATTGTCATGCAGATGAGCCGGCAGGAATCACGCAGCTCAGCAGGCAATTGTCATGCAGATGAGCCGGCAGGAATCACGCAGCTCAGCAGGCCCTGATCACGTGACTCTGCAGGCACTGATCACGTGGCTGATCAAGTCCAGATCACGTGACTGAGCATGCACTGATCACGTGGCTATCATGCACTGATGACGTGACTGCGCATGCACTGATGACGTGGCTGATCGGGCACTGATCACATGGCTCATCATGCACTGATCACGTGTTTATCAGGCAATGATCAGTGACTGACAGGCGCTGATCATGGGACTGTGCACGCACTGATCACGTGGCTATCATGCACTGATCACGTGACTGCGCATGCACTGATGACGTGGCTGTTCGGGCACTGATCACGTGTTTATCAGGCAGTGATCAGTGACTGACAGGCGCTGATCAGGGGACTGTGCACGCACTGATCAGGTGGCTGATCAGGAACTGACCACCTGACCGCGCATGCAGTGATCACGTGGCTGGTCGTTCACTGATCACGTGTTTATCATACGGTGATCACGTGACTGAGAGGCGCTGATCACGTGACTGTGCCGTCAGTGATCACGTGGCTGAGCAGGCACTGATATCGTGACTGAGCATGCACTGATCATGTGCCGGGAGCCGGGGAGGCATTCCACTCTGGACAAAGGTCATGAGGAAGGAGGCTCGGCATACGCAAATGCGGGATCGAGCCTCAGGAGTCCACCCGGATGTTCTCGAGCATCTCCCCCCAAAAAAACCGGAGTCTGCCTACTGTATTGCTTTGTGCTCTCACCTCTGATTTCACTGGGGGATGTCCCCCACCTCCATCTCGCTCTCTCTGTCAAAGAGTTAACTTACAGCTCCAATTCATAAAGTTCCTTGTCATTCTTCCCTTTAACTTCCAGCTGAGTCTCCATCTGGAGCGCGGAACCCACCACGCTTACTAATTATGCCTGGGCTGCTAAGACCCACTCGAGAAGGTGTCTAGGGTGAGGCACCTTTCGCTATTCGAGAGGGCGCCTGCGGCCTACGTAAGTGGTGCAAACTTCTTGTCTTGAAGTTTGATTGGTCTTCCGCGTAAACCAAGCTACTCAGTCTCTTTTCTCCACCGAATTTTCCTACTGAGCTCTCCTCATACTATTATTCTTGACATCTCTGATTAGCATATAAATAGTCGCCTAGGCCATCTCTCCTTCGAATACCCTGGATCAGTTGGGGCTGGTCCCCGGCAGGTGGCGACCGAACAGGGACCTCAGGAGGCAATACTCAAAGAGCTGAGCAGACACGAACCACGCAATCAGCAGGCAATAAGCATGGAGCTCAGCAGTGACGAATCATGCTGCTCAACTGGCAATAATCAAGCACGTGACCAGGCAGGAATCACGCAGCTCAGCTGGCAATTGTCAAGCAGATGAGCCGACAGGAATCACGCAGCTCAGCTGCCAATTGTCATGCAGATGAGCCGGCAGGAATCACGCAGCTCAGCAGGCCCTGATCACGTGACTCTGCAGGCACTGATCACGTGGCTGATCAAGTCCAGATCACGTGACTGAGCATGCACTGATCACGTGGCTATCATGCACTGATGACGTGACTGCGCATGCACTGATGACGTGGCTGATCGGGCACTGATCCCATGGCTCATCAATCACTGATCACGTGTTTATCAGGCAATGATCAGTGACTGACAGGCGCTGATCATGGGACTGTGCACGCACTGATCACGTGGCTATCATGCACTGATCACGTGACTGCGCATGCACTGATGACGTGGCTGTTCGGGCACTGATCACGTGTTTATCAGGCAGTGATCAGTGACTGACAGGCGCTGATCAGGGGACTGTGCACGCACTGATCAGGTGGCTGATCAGGAACTGACCACCTGACCGCGCATGCAGTGATCACGTGGCTGGTCGATCACTGATCACGTGTTTATCATACGGTGATCACGTGACTGAGAGGCGCTGATCACGTGACTGTGCCGTCAGTGATCACGTGGCTGAGCAGGCACTGATATCGTGACTGAGCATGCACTGATCATGTGCCGGGAGCCGGGAAGGCCTTCGACTCTGGACAAAGGTCATGAGGAAGGAGGCTCGGCATACGCAAATGCGGGATCGAGCCTCAGGGGTCCACCCGGATGTTCTCGAGCATCTCCCCCCCCAAAAAAAACCGGAGTCTGCCTACTGTATTGCTTTGTGCTCTCACCTCTGATTTCACTGGGGGATGTCCCCCACCTCCATCTCGCTCTCTCTGTCAAAGAGTTAACTTACAGCTCCAATTCATAAAGTTCCTTGTCATTCTTCCCTTTAACTTCCAGCTGAGTCTCCATCTGGAGCGCGGAACCCACCACGCTTACTAATTATGCCTGGGCTGCTAAGACCCACTCGAGAAGGTGTCTAGGGTGAGGCACCTTTCGCTATTCGAGAGGGCGCCTGCGGCCTACGTAAGTGGTGCAAACTTCTTGTCTTGAAGTTTGATTGGTCTTCCGCGTAAACCAAGCTACTCAGTCTCTTTTCTCCACCGAATTTTCCTACTGAGCTCTCCTCATACTATTATTCTTGACATCTCTGATTAGCATATAAATAGTCGCCTAGGCCATCTCTCCTTCGAATACCCTGGATCAGTTGGGGCTGGTCCCCGGCAGGTGGCGACCGAACAGGGACCTCAGGAGGCAATACTCAAAGAGCTGAGCAGACACGAACCACGCAATCAGCAGGCAATAAGCATGGAGCTCAGCAGTGACGAATCATGCTGCTCAACTGGCAATAATCAAGCACGTGACCAGGCAGGAATCACGCAGCTCAGCTGGCAATTGTCAAGCAGATGAGCCGACAGGAATCACGCAGCTCAGCTGGCAATTGTCATGCAGATGAGCCGGCAGGAATCACGCAGCTCAGCAGGCCCTGATCACGTGACTCTGCAGGCACTGATCACGTGGCTGATCAAGTCCAGATCACGTGACTGAGCATGCACTGATCACGTGGCTATCATGCACTGATGACGGGACTGCGCATGCACTGATGACGTGGCTGATCGGGCACTGATCACATGGCTCATCATGCACTGATCACGTGTTTATCAGGCAATGATCAGTGACTGACAGGCGCTGATCATGGGACTGTGCACGCACTGATCACGTGGCTATCATGCACTGATCACGTGACTGCGCATGCACTGATGACGTGGCTGTTCGGGCACTGATCACGTGTTTATCAGGCAGTGATCAGTGACTGACAGGCGCTGATCAGGGGACTGTGCACGCACTGATCAGGTGGCTGATCAGGAACTGACCACCTGACCGCGCATGCAGTGATCACGTGGCTGGTCGTTCACTGATCACGTGTTTATCATACGGTGATCACGTGACTGAGAAGCGCTGATCACGTGACTGTGCCGTCAGTGATCACGTGGCTGAGCAGGCACTGATATCGTGACTGAGCATGCACTGATCATGTGCCGGGAGCCGGGGAGGCATTCCACTCTGGACAAAGGTCATGAGGAAGGAGGCTCGGCATACGCAAATGCGGGATCGAGCCTCAGGAGTCCACCCGGATGTTCTCGAGCATCTCCCCCCCCAAAAAAACCGGAGTCTGCCTACTGTATTGCTTTGTGCTCTCACCTCTGATTTCACTGGGGGATGTCCCCCACCTCCATCTCGCTCTCTCTGTCAAAGAGTTAACTTACAGCTCCAATTCATAAAGTTCCTTGTCATTCTTCACTTTAACTTCCAGCTGAGTCTCCATCTGGAGCGCGGAACCCACCACGCTTACTAATTATGCCTGGGCTGCTAAGACCCACTCGAGAAGGTGTCTAGGGTGAGGCACCTTTCGCTATTCGAGAGGGCGCCTGCGGCCTACGTAAGTGGTGCAAACTTCTTGTCTTGAAGTTTGATTGGTCTTCCGCGTAAACCAAGCTACTCAGTCTCTTTTCTCCACCGAATTTTCCTACTGAGCTCTCCTCATACTATTATTCTTGACATCTCTGATTAGCATATAAATAGTCGCCTAGGCCATCTCTCCTTCGAATACCCTGGATCAGTTGGGGCTGGTCCCCGGCAGGTGGCGACCGAACAGGGACCTCAGGAGGCAATACTCAAAGAGCTGAGCAGACACGAACCACGCAATCAGCAGGCAATAAGCATGGAGCTCAGCAGTGACGAATCATGCTACTCAACTGGCAATAATCAAGCACGTGACCAGGCAGGAATCACGCAGCTCAGCTGGCAATTGTCAAGCAGATGAGCCGACAGGAATCACGCAGCTCAGCTGCCAATTGTCATGCAGATGAGCCGGCAGGAATCACGCAGCTCAGCAGGCCCTGATCACGTGACTCTGCAGGCACTGATCACGTGGCTGATCAAGTCCAGATCACGTGACTGAGCATGCACTGATCACGTGGCTATCATGCACTGATGACGTGACTGCGCATGCACTGATGACGTGGCTGATCGGGCACTGATCACATGGCTCATCATGCACTGATCACGTGTTTATCAGGCAATGATCAGTGACTGACAGGCGCTGATCATGGGACTGTGCACGCACTGATCACGTGGCTATCATGCACTGATCACGTGAATGCGCATGCACTGATGACGTGGCTGTTCGGGCACTGATCACGTGTTTATCAGGCAGTGATCAGTGACTGACAGGCGCTGATCAGGGGACTGTGCACGCACTGATCAGGTGGCTGATCAGGAACTGACCACCTGACCGCGCATGCAGTGATCACGTGGCTGGTCGTTCACTGATCACGTGTTTATCATACGGTGATCACGTGACTGAGAGGCGCTGATCACGTGACTGTGCCGTCAGTGATCACGTGGCTGAGCAGGCACTGATATCGTGACTGAGCATGCACTGATCATGTGCCGGGAGCCGGGGAGGCATTCCACTCTGGACAAAGGTCATGAGGAAGGAGGCTCGGCATACGCAAATGCGGGATCGAGCCTCAGGAGTCCACCCGGATGTTCTCGAGCATCTCCCCCCAAAAAAACCGGAGTCTGCCTACTGTATTGCTTTGTGCTCTCACCTCTGATTTCACTGGGGGATGTCCCCCACCTCCATCTCGCTCTCTCTGTCAAAGAGTTAACTTACAGCTCCAATTCATAAAGTTCCTTGTCATTCTTCCCTTTAACTTCCAGCTGAGTCTCCATCTGGAGCGCGGAACCCACCACGCTTACTAATTATGCCTGAGCTGCTAAGACCCACTCGAGAAGGTGTCTAGGGTGAGGCACCTTTCGCTATTCGAGAGGGCGCCTGCGGCCTACGTAAGTGGTGCAAACTTCTTGTCTTGAAGTTTGATTGGTCTTCCGGGTAAACCAAGCTACTCAGTCTCTTTTCTCCACCGAATTTTCCTACTGAGCTCTCCTCATACTATTATTCTTGACATCTCTGATTAGCATATAAATAGTCGCCTAGGCCATCTCTCCTTCGAATACCCTGGATCAGTTGGGGCTGGTCCCCGGCAGGTGGCGACCGAACAGGGACCTCAGGAGGCAATACTCAAAGAGCTGAGCAGACACGAACCACGCAATCAGCAGGCAATAAGCATGGAGCTCAGCAGTGACGAATCATGCTGCTCAACTGGCAATAATCAAGCACGTGACCAGGCAGGAATCACGCAGCTCAGCTGGCAATTGTCAAGCAGATGAGCCGACAGGAATCACGCAGCTCAGCTGGCAATTGTCATGCAGATGAGCCGGCAGGAATCACGCAGCTCAGCAGGCCCTGATCACGTGACTCTGCAGGCACTGATCACGTGGCTGATCAAGTCCAGATCACGTGACTGAGCATGCACTGATCACGTGGCTATCATGCACTGATGACGTGACTGCGCATGCACTGATGACGTGGCTGATCGGGCACTGATCCCATGGCTCATCAATCACTGATCACGTGTTTATCAGGCAATGATCAGTGACTGACAGGCGCTGATCATGGGACTGTGCACGCACTGATCACGTGGCTATCATGCACTGATCACGTGACTGCGCATGCACTGATGACGTGGCTGTTCGGGCACTGATCACGTGTTTATCAGGCAGTGATCAGTGACTGACAGGCGCTGATCAGGGGACTGTGCACGCACTGATCAGGTGGCTGATCAGGAACTGACCACCTGACCGCGCATGCAGTGATCACGTGGCTGGTCGTTCACTGATCACGTGTTTATCATACGGTGATCACGTGACTGAGAGGCGCTGATCACGTGACTGTGCCGTCAGTGATCACGTGGCTGAGCAGGCACTGATATCGTGACTGAGCATGCACTGATCATGTGCCGGGAGCCGGGGAGGCATTCCACTCTGGACAAAGGTCATGAGGAAGGAGGCTCGGCATACGCAAATGCGGGATCGAGCCTCAGGAGTCCACCCGGATGTTCTCGAGCATCTCCCCCAAAAAAACCGGAGTCTGCCTACTGTATTGCTTTGTGCTCTCACCTCTGATTTCACTGGGGGATGTCCCCCACCTCCATCTCGCTCTCTCTGTCAAAGAGTTAACTTACAGCTCCAATTCATAAAGTTCCTTGTCATTCTTCCCTTTAACTTCCAGCTGAGTCTCCATCTGGAGCGCGGAACCCACCACGCTTACTAATTATGCCTGGGCTGCTAAGACCCACTCGAGAAGGTGTCTAGGGTGAGGCACCTTTCGCTATTCGAGAGGGCGCCTGCGGCCTACGTAAGTGGTGCAAACTTCTTGTCTTGAAGTTTGATTGGTCTTCCGCGTAAACCAAGCTACTCAGTCTCTTTTCTCCACCGAATTTTCCTACTGAGCTCTCCTCATACTATTATTCTTGACATCTCTGATTAGCATATAAATAGTCGCCTAGGCCATCTCTCCTTCGAATACCCTGGATCAGTTGGGGCTGGTCCCCGGCAGGTGGCGACCGAACAGGGACCTCAGGAGGCAATACTCAAAGAGCTGAGCAGACACGAACCACGCAATCAGCAGGCAATAAGCATGGAGCTCAGCAGTGACGAATCATGCTGCTCAACTGGCAATAATCAAGCACGTGACCAGGCAGGAATCACGCAGCTCAGCTGGCAATTGTCAAGCAGATGAGCCGACAGGAATCACGCAGCTCAGCTGGCAATTGTCATGCAGATGAGCCGGCAGGAATCACGCAGCTCAGCAGGCCCTGATCACGTGACTCTGCAGGCACTGATCACGTGGCTGATCAAGTCCAGATCACGTGACTGAGCATGCACTGATCACGTGGCTATCATGCACTGATGACGTGACTGCGCATGCACTGATGACGTGGCTGATCGGGCACTGATCACATGGCTCATCATGCACTGATCACGTGTTTATCAGGCAATGATCAGTGACTGACAGGCGCTGATCATGGGACTGTGCACGCACTGATCACGTGGCTATCATGCACTGATCACGTGACTGCGCATGCACTGATGACGTGGCTGTTCGGGCACTGATCACGTGTTTATCAGGCAGTGATCAGTGACTGACAGGCGCTGATCAGGGGACTGTGCACGCACTGATCAGGTGGCTGATCAGGAACTGACCACCTGACCGCGCATGCAGTGATCACGTGGCTGGTCGTTCACTGATCACGTGTTTATCATACGGTGATCACGTGACTGAGAGGCGCTGATCACGTGACTGTGCCGTCAGTGATCACGTGGCTGAGCAGGCACTGATATCGTGACTGAGCATGCACTGATCATGTGCCGGGAGCCGGGGAGGCATTCCACTCTGGACAAAGGTCATGAGGAAGGAGGCTCGGCATACGCAAATGCGGGATCGAGCCTCAGGAGTCCACCCGGATGTTCTCGAGCATCTCCCCCCAAAAAAACCGGAGTCTGCCTACTGTATTGCTTTGTGCTCTCACCTCTGATTTCACTGGGGGATGTCCCCCACCTCCATCTCGCTCTCTCTGTCAAAGAGTTAACTTACAGCTCCAATTCATAAAGTTCCTTGTCATTCTTCCCTTTAACTTCCAGCTGAGTCTCCATCTGGAGCGCGGAACCCACCACGCTTACTAATTATGCCTGGGCTGCTAAGACCCACTCGAGAAGGTGTCTAGGGTGAGGCACCTTTCGCTATTCGAGAGGGCGCCTGCGGCCTACGTAAGTGGTGCAAACTTCTTGTCTTGAAGTTTGATTGGTCTTCCGCGTAAACCAAGCTACTCAGTCTCTTTTCTCCACCGAATTTTCCTACTGAGCTCTCCTCATACTATTATTCTTGACATCTCTGATTAGCATATAAATAGTCGCCTAGGCCATCTCTCCTTCGAATACCCTGGATCAGTTGGGGCTGGTCCCCGGCAGGTGGCGACCGAACAGGGACCTCAGGAGGCAATACTCAAAGAGCTGAGCAGACACGAACCACGCAATCAGCAGGCAATAAGCATGGAGCTCAGCAGTGACGAATCATGCTGCTCAACTGGCAATAATCAAGCACGTGACCAGGCAGGAATCACGCAGCTCAGCTGGCAATTGTCAAGCAGATGAGCCGACAGGAATCACGCAGCTCAGCTGGCAATTGTCATGCAGATGAGCCGGCAGGAATCACGCAGCTCAGCAGGCCCTGATCACGTGACTCTGCAGGCACTGATCACGTGGCTGATCAAGTCCAGATCACGTGACTGAGCATGCACTGATCACGTGGCTATCATGCACTGATGACGTGACTGCGCATGCACTGATGACGTGGCTGATCGGGCACTGATCACATGGCTCATCATGCACTGATCACGTGTTTATCAGGCAATGATCAGTGACTGACAGGCGCTGATCATGGGACTGTGCACGCACTGATCACGTGGCTATCATGCACTGATCACGTGACTGCGCATGCACTGATGACGTGGCTGTTCGGGCACTGATCACGTGTTTATCAGGCAGTGATCAGTGACTGACAGGCGCTGATCAGGGGACTGTGCACGCACTGATCAGGTGGCTGATCAGGAACTGACCACCTGACCGCGCATGCAGTGATCACGTGGCTGGTCGTTCACTGATCACGTGTTTATCATACGGTGATCACGTGACTGAGAGGCGCTGATCACGTGACTGTGCCGTCAGTGATCACGTGGCTGAGCAGGCACTGATATCGTGACTGAGCATGCACTGATCATGTGCCGGGAGCCGGGGAGGCATTCCACTCTGGACAAAGGTCATGAGGAAGGAGGCTCGGCATACGCAAATGCGGGATCGAGCCTCAGGAGTCCACCCGGATATTCTCGAGCATCTCCCCCCAAAAAAACCGGAGTCTGCCTACTGTATTGCTTTGTGCTCTCACCTCTGATTTCACTGGGGGCTGTCCCCCACCACCATCTCGCTCTCTCTGTCAAAGAGTTAACTTACAGCTCCAATTCATAAAGTTCCTTGTCATTCTTCCCTTTAACTTCCAGCTGAGTCTCCATCTGGAGCGCGGAACCCACCACGCTTACTAATTATGCCTGGGCTGCTAAGACCCACTCGAGAAGGTGTCTAGGGTGAGGCACCTTTCGCTATTCGAGAGGGCGCCTGCGGCCTACGTAAGTGGTGCAAACTTCTTGTCTTGAAGTTTGATTGGTCTTCCGCGTAAACCAAGCTACTCAGTCTCTTTTCTCCACCGAATTTTCCTACTGAGCTCTCCTCATACTATTATTCTTGACATCTCTGATTAGCATATAAATAGTCGCCTAGGCCATCTCTCCTTCGAATACCCTGGATCAGTTGGGGCTGGTCCCCGGCAGGTGGCGACCGAACAGGGACCTCAGGAGGCAATACTCAAAGAGCTGAGCAGACACGAACCACGCAATCAGCAGGCAATAAGCATGGAGCTCAGCAGTGACGAATCATGCTGCTCAACTGGCAATAATCAAGCACGTGACCAGGCAGGAATCACGCAGCTCAGCTGGCAATTGTCAAGCAGATGAGCCGACAGGAATCACGCAGCTCAGCTGGCAATTGTCATGCAGATGAGCCGGCAGGAATCACGCAGCTCAGCAGGCCCTGATCACGTGACTCTGCAGGCACTGATCACGTGGCTGATCAAGTCCAGATCACGTGACTGAGCATGCACTGATCACGTGGCTATCATGCACTGATGACGTGACTGCGCATGCACTGATGACGTGGCTGATCGGGCACTGATCACATGGCTCATCATGCACTGATCACGTGTTTATCAGGCAATGATCAGTGACTGACAGGCGCTGATCATGGGACTGTGCACGCACTGATCACGTGGCTATCATGCACTGATCACGTGACTGCGCATGCACTGATGACGTGGCTGTTCGGGCACTGATCACGTGTTTATCAGGCAGTGATCAGTGACTGACAGGCGCTGATCAGGGGACTGTGCACGCACTGATCAGGTGGCTGATCAGGAACTGACCACCTGACCGCGCATGCAGTGATCACGTGGCTGGTCGTTCACTGATCACGTGTTTATCATACGGTGATCACGTGACTGAGAGGCGCTGATCACGTGACTGTGCCGTCAGTGATCACGTGGCTGAGCAGGCACTGATATCGTGACTGAGCATGCACTGATCATGTGCCGGGAGCCGGGGAGGCATTCCACTCTGGACAAAGGTCATGAGGAAGGAGGCTCGGCATACGCAAATGCGGGATCGAGCCTCAGGAGTCCACCCGGATATTCTCGAGCATCTCCCCCCAAAAACCGGAGTCTGCCTACTGTATTGCTTTGTGCTCTCACCTCTGATTTCACTGGGGGCTGTCCCCCACCACCATCTCGCTCTCTCTGTCAAAGAGTTAACTTACAGCTCCAATTCATAAAGTTCCTTGTCATTCTTCCCTTTAACTTCCAGCTGAGTCTCCATCTGGAGCGCGGAACCCACCACGCTTACTAATTATGCCTGGGCTGCTAAGACCCACTCGAGAAGGTGTCTAGGGTGAGGCACCTTTCGCTATTCGAGAGGGCGCCTGCGGCCTACGTAAGTGGTGCAAACTTCTTGTCTTGAAGTTTGATTGGTCTTCCGCGTAAACCAAGCTACTCAGTCTCTTTTCTCCACCGAATTTTCCTACTGAGCTCTCCTCATACTATTATTCTTGACATCTCTGATTAGCATATAAATAGTCGCCTAGGCCATCTCTCCTTCGAATACCCTGGATCAGTTGGGGCTGGTCCCCGGCAGGTGGCGACCGAACAGGGACCTCAGGAGGCAATACTCAAAGAGCTGAGCAGACACGAACCACGCAATCAGCAGGCAATAAGCATGGAGCTCAGCAGTGACGAATCATGCTGCTCAACTGGCAATAATCAAGCACGTGACCAGGCAGGAATCACGCAGCTCAGCTGGCAATTGTCAAGCAGATGAGCCGACAGGAATCACGCAGCTCAGCTGGCAATTGTCATGCAGATGAGCCGGCAGGAATCACGCTGCTCAGCTGGCAATTGTCATGCAGATGAGCCGGCAGGAATCACGCAGCTCAGCAGGCCCTGATCACGTGACTCTGCAGGCACTGATCACGTGGCTGATCAAGTCCAGATCACGTGACTGAGCATGCACTGATCACGTGGCTATCATGCACTGATGACGTGACTGCGCATGCACTGATGACGTGGCTGATCGGGCACTGATCACATGGCTCATCATGCACTGATCACGTGTTTATCAGGCAATGATCAGTGACTGACAGGCGCTGATCATGGGACTGTGCACGCACTGATCACGTGGCTATCATGCACTGATCACGTGACTGCGCATGCACTGATGACGTGGCTGTTCGGGCACTGATCACGTGTTTATCAGGCAGTGATCAGTGACTGACAGGCGCTGATCAGGGGACTGTGCACGCACTGATCAGGTGGCTGATCAGGAACTGACCACCTGACCGCGCATGCAGTGATCACGTGGCTGGTCGTTCACTGATCACGTGTTTATCATACGGTGATCACGTGACTGAGAGGCGCTGATCACGTGACTGTGCCGTCAGTGATCACGTGGCTGAGCAGGCACTGATATCGTGACTGAGCATGCACTGATCATGTGCCGGGAGCCGGGGAGGCATTCCACTCTGGACAAAGGTCATGAGGAAGGAGGCTCGGCATACGCAAATGCGGGATCGAGCCTCAGGAGTCCACCCGGATATTCTCGAGCATCTCCCCCCAAAAAAACCGGAGTCTGCCTACTGTATTGCTTTGTGCTCTCACCTCTGATTTCACTGGGGGCTGTCCCCCACCACCATCTCGCTCTCTCTGTCAAAGAGTTAACTTACAGCTCCAATTCATAAAGTTCCTTGTCATTCTTCCCTTTAACTTCCAGCTGAGTCTCCATCTGGAGCGCGGAACCCACCACGCTTACTAATTATGCCTGGGCTGCTAAGACCCACTCGAGAAGGTGTCTAGGGTGAGGCACCTTTCGCTATTCGAGAGGGCGCCTGCGGCCTACGTAAGTGGTGCAAACTTCTTGTCTTGAAGTTTGATTGGTCTTCCGCGTAAACCAAGCTACTCAGTCTCTTTTCTCCACCGAATTTTCCTACTGAGCTCTCCTCATACTATTATTCTTGACATCTCTGATTAGCATATAAATAGTCGCCTAGGCCATCTCTCCTTCGAATACCCTGGATCAGTTGGGGCTGGTCCCCGGCAGGTGGCGACCGAACAGGGACCTCAGGAGGCAATACTCAAAGAGCTGAGCAGACACGAACCACGCAATCAGCAGGCAATAAGCATGGAGCTCAGCAGTGACGAATCATGCTGCTCAACTGGCAATAATCAAGCACGTGACCAGGCAGGAATCACGCAGCTCAGCTGGCAATTGTCAAGCAGATGAGCCGACAGGAATCACGCAGCTCAGCTGGCAATTGTCATGCAGATGAGCCGGCAGGAATCACGCAGCTCAGCAGGCCCTGATCACGTGACTCTGCAGGCACTGATCACGTGGCTGATCAAGTCCAGATCACGTGACTGAGCATGCACTGATCACGTGGCTATCATGCACTGATGACGTGACTGCGCATGCACTGATGACGTGGCTGATCGGGCACTGATCACATGGCTCATCATGCACTGATCACGTGTTTATCAGGCAATGATCAGTGACTGACAGGCGCTGATCATGGGACTGTGCACGCACTGATCACGTGGCTATCATGCACTGATCACGTGACTGCGCATGCACTGATGACGTGGCTGTTCGGGCACTGATCACGTGTTTATCAGGCAGTGATCAGTGACTGACAGGCGCTGATCAGGGGACTGTGCACGCACTGATCAGGTGGCTGATCAGGAACTGACCACCTGACCGCGCATGCAGTGATCACGTGGCTGGTCGTTCACTGATCACGTGTTTATCATACGGTGATCACGTGACTGAGAGGCGCTGATCACGTGACTGTGCCGTCAGTGATCACGTGGCTGAGCAGGCACTGATATCGTGACTGAGCATGCACTGATCATGTGCCGGGAGCCGGGGAGGCATTCCACTCTGGACAAAGGTCATGAGGAAGGAGGCTCGGCATACGCAAATGCGGGATCGAGCCTCAGGAGTCCACCCGGATATTCTCGAGCATCTCCCCCAAAAAAACCGGAGTCTGCCTACTGTATTGCTTTGTGCTCTCACCTCTGATTTCACTGGGGGCTGTCCCCCACCACCATCTCGCTCTCTCTGTCAAAGAGTTAACTTACAGCTCCAATTCATAAAGTTCCTTGTCATTCTTCCCTTTAACTTCCAGCTGAGTCTCCATCTGGAGCGCGGAACCCACCACGCTTACTAATTATGCCTGGGCTGCTAAGACCCACTCGAGAAGGTGTCTAGGGTGAGGCACCTTTCGCTATTCGAGAGGGCGCCTGCGGCCTACGTAAGTGGTGCAAACTTCTTGTCTTGAAGTTTGATTGGTCTTCCGCGTAAACCAAGCTACTCAGTCTCTTTTCTCCACCGAATTTTCCTACTGAGCTCTCCTCATACTATTATTCTTGACATCTCTGATTAGCATATAAATAGTCGCCTAGGCCATCTCTCCTTCGAATACCCTGGATCAGTTGGGGCTGGTCCCCGGCAGGTGGCGACCGAACAGGGACCTCAGGAGGCAATACTCAAAGAGCTGAGCAGACACGAACCACGCAATCAGCAGGCAATAAGCATGGAGCTCAGCAGTGACGAATCATGCTGCTCAACTGGCAATAATCAAGCACGTGACCAGGCAGGAATCACGCAGCTCAGCTGGCAATTGTCAAGCAGATGAGCCGACAGGAATCACGCAGCTCAGCTGGCAATTGTCATGCAGATGAGCCGGCAGGAATCACGCAGCTCAGCTGGCAATTGTCATGCAGATGAGCCGGCAGGAATCACGCAGCTCAGCAGGCCCTGATCACGTGACTCTGCAGGCACTGATCACGTGGCTGATCAAGTCCAGATCACGTGACTGAGCATGCACTGATCACGTGGCTATCATGCACTGATGACGTGACTGCGCATGCACTGATGACGTGGCTGATCGGGCACTGATCACATGGCTCATCATGCACTGATCACGTGTTTATCAGGCAATGATCAGTGACTGACAGGCGCTGATCATGGGACTGTGCACGCACTGATCACGTGGCTATCATGCACTGATCACGTGACTGCGCATGCACTGATGACGTGGCTGTTCGGGCACTGATCACGTGTTTATCAGGCAGTGATCAGTGACTGACAGGCGCTGATCAGGGGACTGTGCACGCACTGATCAGGTGGCTGATCAGGAACTGACCACCTGACCGCGCATGCAGTGATCACGTGGCTGGTCGTTCACTGATCACGTGTTTATCATACGGTGATCACGTGACTGAGAGGCGCTGATCACGTGACTGTGCCGTCAGTGATCACGTGGCTGAGCAGGCACTGATATCGTGACTGAGCATGCACTGATCATGTGCCGGGAGCCGGGGAGGCATTCCACTCTGGACAAAGGTCATGAGGAAGGAGGCTCGGCATACGCAAATGCGGGATCGAGCCTCAGGAGTCCACCCGGATATTCTCGAGCATCTCCCCCCAAAAAAACCGGAGTCTGCCTACTGTATTGCTTTGTGCTCTCACCTCTGATTTCACTGGGGGCTGTCCCCCACCACCATCTCGCTCTCTCTGTCAAAGAGTTAACTTACAGCTCCAATTCATAAAGTTCCTTGTCATTCTTCCCTTTAACTTCCAGCTGAGTCTCCATCTGGAGCGCGGAACCCACCACGCTTACTAATTATGCCTGGGCTGCTAAGACCCACTCGAGAAGGTGTCTAGGGTGAGGCACCTTTCGCTATTCGAGAGGGCGCCTGCGGCCTACGTAAGTGGTGCAAACTTCTTGTCTTGAAGTTTGATTGGTCTTCCGCGTAAACCAAGCTACTCAGTCTCTTTTCTCCACCGAATTTTCCTACTGAGCTCTCCTCATACTATTATTCTTGACATCTCTGATTAGCATATAAATAGTCGCCTAGGCCATCTCTCCTTCGAATACCCTGGATCAGTTGGGGCTGGTCCCCGGCAGGTGGCGACCGAACAGGGACCTCAGGAGGCAATACTCAAAGAGCTGAGCAGACACGAACCACGCAATCAGCAGGCAATAAGCATGGAGCTCAGCAGTGACGAATCATGCTGCTCAACTGGCAATAATCAAGCACGTGACCAGGCAGGAATCACGCAGCTCAGCTGGCAATTGTCAAGCAGATGAGCCGACAGGAATCACGCAGCTCAGCTGGCAATTGTCATGCAGATGAGCCGGCAGGAATCACGCAGCTCAGCAGGCCCTGATCACGTGACTCTGCAGGCACTGATCACGTGGCTGATCAAGTCCAGATCACGTGACTGAGCATGCACTGATCACGTGGCTATCATGCACTGATGACGTGACTGCGCATGCACTGATGACGTGGCTGATCGGGCACTGATCACATGGCTCATCATGCACTGATCACGTGTTTATCAGGCAATGATCAGTGACTGACAGGCGCTGATCATGGGACTGTGCACGCACTGATCACGTGGCTATCATGCACTGATCACGTGACTGCGCATGCACTGATGACGTGGCTGTTCGGGCACTGATCACGTGTTTATCAGGCAGTGATCAGTGACTGACAGGCGCTGATCAGGGGACTGTGCACGCACTGATCAGGTGGCTGATCAGGAACTGACCACCTGACCGCGCATGCAGTGATCACGTGGCTGGTCGTTCACTGATCACGTGTTTATCATACGGTGATCACGTGACTGAGAGGCGCTGATCACGTGACTGTGCCGTCAGTGATCACGTGGCTGAGCAGGCACTGATATCGTGACTGAGCATGCACTGATCATGTGCCGGGAGCCGGGGAGGCATTCCACTCTGGACAAAGGTCATGAGGAAGGAGGCTCGGCATACGCAAATGCGGGATCGAGCCTCAGGAGTCCACCCGGATATTCTCGAGCATCTCCCCCAAAAAAACCGGAGTCTGCCTACTGTATTGCTTTGTGCTCTCACCTCTGATTTCACTGGGGGCTGTCCCCCACCACCATCTCGCTCTCTCTGTCAAAGAGTTAACTTACAGCTCCAATTCATAAAGTTCCTTGTCATTCTTCCCTTTAACTTCCAGCTGAGTCTCCATCTGGAGCGCGGAACCCACCACGCTTACTAATTATGCCTGGGCTGCTAAGACCCACTCGAGAAGGTGTCTAGGGTGAGGCACCTTTCGCTATTCGAGAGGGCGCCTGCGGCCTACGTAAGTGGTGCAAACTTCTTGTCTTGAAGTTTGATTGGTCTTCCGCGTAAACCAAGCTACTCAGTCTCTTTTCTCCACCGAATTTTCCTACTGAGCTCTCCTCATACTATTATTCTTGACATCTCTGATTAGCATATAAATAGTCGCCTAGGCCATCTCTCCTTCGAATACCCTGGATCAGTTGGGGCTGGTCCCCGGCAGGTGGCGACCGAACAGGGACCTCAGGAGGCAATACTCAAAGAGCTGAGCAGACACGAACCACGCAATCAGCAGGCAATAAGCATGGAGCTCAGCAGTGACGAATCATGCTGCTCAACTGGCAATAATCAAGCACGTGACCAGGCAGGAATCACGCAGCTCAGCTGGCAATTGTCAAGCAGATGAGCCGACAGGAATCACGCAGCTCAGCTGGCAATTGTCATGCAGATGAGCCGGCAGGAATCACGCAGCTCAGCAGGCCCTGATCACGTGACTCTGCAGGCACTGATCACGTGGCTGATCAAGTCCAGATCACGTGACTGAGCATGCACTGATCACGTGGCTATCATGCACTGATGACGTGACTGCGCATGCACTGATGACGTGGCTGATCGGGCACTGATCACATGGCTCATCATGCACTGATCACGTGTTTATCAGGCAATGATCAGTGACTGACAGGCGCTGATCATGGGACTGTGCACGCACTGATCACGTGGCTATCATGCACTGATCACGTGACTGCGCATGCACTGATGACGTGGCTGTTCGGGCACTGATCACGTGTTTATCAGGCAGTGATCAGTGACTGACAGGCGCTGATCAGGGGACTGTGCACGCACTGATCAGGTGGCTGATCAGGAACTGACCACCTGACCGCGCATGCAGTGATCACGTGGCTGGTCGTTCACTGATCACGTGTTTATCATACGGTGATCACGTGACTGAGAGGCGCTGATCACGTGACTGTGCCGTCAGTGATCACGTGGCTGAGCAGGCACTGATATCGTGACTGAGCATGCACTGATCATGTGCCGGGAGCCGGGGAGGCATTCCACTCTGGACAAAGGTCATGAGGAAGGAGGCTCGGCATACGCAAATGCGGGATCGAGCCTCAGGAGTCCACCCGGATATTCTCGAGCATCTCCCCCAAAAAAACCGGAGTCTGCCTACTGTATTGCTTTGTGCTCTCACCTCTGATTTCACTGGGGGCTGTCCCCCACCACCATCTCGCTCTCTCTGTCAAAGAGTTAACTTACAGCTCCAATTCATAAAGTTCCTTGTCATTCTTCCCTTTAACTTCCAGCTGAGTCTCCATCTGGAGCGCGGAACCCACCACGCTTACTAATTATGCCTGGGCTGCTAAGACCCACTCGAGAAGGTGTCTAGGGTGAGGCACCTTTCGCTATTCGAGAGGGCGCCTGCGGCCTACGTAAGTGGTGCAAACTTCTTGTCTTGAAGTTTGATTGGTCTTCCGCGTAAACCAAGCTACTCAGTCTCTTTTCTCCACCGAATTTTCCTACTGAGCTCTCCTCATACTATTATTCTTGACATCTCTGATTAGCATATAAATAGTCGCCTAGGCCATCTCTCCTTCGAATACCCTGGATCAGTTGGGGCTGGTCCCCGGCAGGTGGCGACCGAACAGGGACCTCAGGAGGCAATACTCAAAGAGCTGAGCAGACACGAACCACGCAATCAGCAGGCAATAAGCATGGAGCTCAGCAGTGACGAATCATGCTGCTCAACTGGCAATAATCAAGCACGTGACCAGGCAGGAATCACGCAGCTCAGCTGGCAATTGTCAAGCAGATGAGCCGACAGGAATCACAGCAGGAATCTCAGCTGGCAATTGTCATGCAGATGAGCCGGCAGGAATCACGCAGCTCAGCAGGCCCTGATCACGTGACTCTGCAGGCACTGATCACGTGGCTGATCAAGTCCAGATCACGTGACTGAGCATGCACTGATCACGTGGCTATCATGCACTGATGACGTGACTGCGCATGCACTGATGACGTGGCTGATCGGGCACTGATCACATGGCTCATCATGCACTGATCACGTGTTTATCAGGCAATGATCAGTGACTGACAGGCGCTGATCATGGGACTGTGCACGCACTGATCACGTGGCTATCATGCACTGATCACGTGACTGCGCATGCACTGATGACGTGGCTGTTCGGGCACTGATCACGTGTTTATCAGGCAGTGATCAGTGACTGACAGGCGCTGATCAGGGGACTGTGCACGCACTGATCAGGTGGCTGATCAGGAACTGACCACCTGACCGCGCATGCAGTGATCACGTGGCTGGTCGTTCACTGATCACGTGTTTATCATACGGTGATCACGTGACTGAGAGGCGCTGATCACGTGACTGTGCCGTCAGTGATCACGTGGCTGAGCAGGCACTGATATCGTGACTGAGCATGCACTGATCATGTGCCGGGAGCCGGGGAGGCATTCCACTCTGGACAAAGGTCATGAGGAAGGAGGCTCGGCATACGCAAATGCGGGATCGAGCCTCAGGAGTCCACCCGGATATTCTCGAGCATCTCCCCCCAAAAAAACCGGAGTCTGCCTACTGTATTGCTTTGTGCTCTCACCTCTGATTTCACTGGGGGCTGTCCCCCACCACCATCTCGCTCTCTCTGTCAAAGAGTTAACTTACAGCTCCAATTCATAAAGTTCCTTGTCATTCTTCCCTTTAACTTCCAGCTGAGTCTCCATCTGGAGCGCGGAACCCACCACGCTTACTAATTATGCCTGGGCTGCTAAGACCCACTCGAGAAGGTGTCTAGGGTGAGGCACCTTTCGCTATTCGAGAGGGCGCCTGCGGCCTACGTAAGTGGTGCAAACTTCTTGTCTTGAAGTTTGATTGGTCTTCCGCGTAAACCAAGCTACTCAGTCTCTTTTCTCCACCGAATTTTCCTACTGAGCTCTCCTCATACTATTATTCTTGACATCTCTGATTAGCATATAAATAGTCGCCTAGGCCATCTCTCCTTCGAATACCCTGGATCAGTTGGGGCTGGTCCCCGGCAGGTGGCGACCGAACAGGGACCTCAGGAGGCAATACTCAAAGAGCTGAGCAGACACGAACCACGCAATCAGCAGGCAATAAGCATGGAGCTCAGCAGTGACGAATCATGCTGCTCAACTGGCAATAATCAAGCACGTGACCAGGCAGGAATCACGCAGCTCAGCTGGCAATTGTCAAGCAGATGAGCCGACAGGAATCACGCAGCTCAGCTGGCAATTGTCATGCAGATGAGCCGGCAGGAATCACGCAGCTCAGCAGGCCCTGATCACGTGACTCTGCAGGCACTGATCACGTGGCTGATCAAGTCCAGATCACGTGACTGAGCATGCACTGATCACGTGGCTATCATGCACTGATGACGTGACTGCGCATGCACTGATGACGTGGCTGATCGGGCACTGATCACATGGCTCATCATGCACTGATCACGTGTTTATCAGGCAATGATCAGTGACTGACAGGCGCTGATCATGGGACTGTGCACGCACTGATCACGTGGCTATCATGCACTGATCACGTGACTGCGCATGCACTGATGACGTGGCTGTTCGGGCACTGATCACGTGTTTATCAGGCAGTGATCAGTGACTGACAGGCGCTGATCAGGGGACTGTGCACGCACTGATCAGGTGGCTGATCAGGAACTGACCACCTGACCGCGCATGCAGTGATCACGTGGCTGGTCGTTCACTGATCACGTGTTTATCATACGGTGATCACGTGACTGAGAGGCGCTGATCACGTGACTGTGCCGTCAGTGATCACGTGGCTGAGCAGGCACTGATATCGTGACTGAGCATGCACTGATCATGTGCCGGGAGCCGGGGAGGCATTCCACTCTGGACAAAGGTCATGAGGAAGGAGGCTCGGCATACGCAAATGCGGGATCGAGCCTCAGGAGTCCACCCGGATATTCTCGAGCATCTCCCCCCAAAAAAACCGGAGTCTGCCTACTGTATTGCTTTGTGCTCTCACCTCTGATTTCACTGGGGGCTGTCCCCCACCACCATCTCGCTCTCTCTGTCAAAGAGTTAACTTACAGCTCCAATTCATAAAGTTCCTTGTCATTCTTCCCTTTAACTTCCAGCTGAGTCTCCATCTGGAGCGCGGAACCCACCACGCTTACTAATTATGCCTGGGCTGCTAAGACCCACTCGAGAAGGTGTCTAGGGTGAGGCACCTTTCGCTATTCGAGAGGGCGCCTGCGGCCTACGTAAGTGGTGCAAACTTCTTGTCTTGAAGTTTGATTGGTCTTCCGCGTAAACCAAGCTACTCAGTCTCTTTTCTCCACCGAATTTTCCTACTGAGCTCTCCTCATACTATTATTCTTGACATCTCTGATTAGCATATAAATAGTCGCCTAGGCCATCTCTCCTTCGAATACCCTGGATCAGTTGGGGCTGGTCCCCGGCAGGTGGCGACCGAACAGGGACCTCAGGAGGCAATACTCAAAGAGCTGAGCAGACACGAACCACGCAATCAGCAGGCAATAAGCATGGAGCTCAGCAGTGACGAATCATGCTGCTCAACTGGCAATAATCAAGCACGTGACCAGGCAGGAATCACGCAGCTCAGCTGGCAATTGTCAAGCAGATGAGCCGACAGGAATCACGCAGCTCAGCTGGCAATTGTCATGCAGATGAGCCGGCAGGAATCACGCAGCTCAGCAGGCCCTGATCACGTGACTCTGCAGGCACTGATCACGTGGCTGATCAAGTCCAGATCACGTGACTGAGCATGCACTGATCACGTGGCTATCATGCACTGATGACGTGACTGCGCATGCACTGATGACGTGGCTGATCGGGCACTGATCACATGGCTCATCATGCACTGATCACGTGTTTATCAGGCAATGATCAGTGACTGACAGGCGCTGATCATGGGACTGTGCACGCACTGATCACGTGGCTATCATGCACTGATCACGTGACTGCGCATGCACTGATGACGTGGCTGTTCGGGCACTGATCACGTGTTTATCAGGCAGTGATCAGTGACTGACAGGCGCTGATCAGGGGACTGTGCACGCACTGATCAGGTGGCTGATCAGGAACTGACCACCTGACCGCGCATGCAGTGATCACGTGGCTGGTCGTTCACTGATCACGTGTTTATCATACGGTGATCACGTGACTGAGAGGCGCTGATCACGTGACTGTGCCGTCAGTGATCACGTGGCTGAGCAGGCACTGATATCGTGACTGAGCATGCACTGATCATGTGCCGGGAGCCGGGGAGGCATTCCACTCTGGACAAAGGTCATGAGGAAGGAGGCTCGGCATACGCAAATGCGGGATCGAGCCTCAGGAGTCCACCCGGATATTCTCGAGCATCTCCCCCCAAAAAAACCGGAGTCTGCCTACTGTATTGCTTTGTGCTCTCACCTCTGATTTCACTGGGGGCTGTCCCCCACCACCATCTCGCTCTCTCTGTCAAAGAGTTAACTTACAGCTCCAATTCATAAAGTTCCTTGTCATTCTTCCCTTTAACTTCCAGCTGAGTCTCCATCTGGAGCGCGGAACCCACCACGCTTACTAATTATGCCTGGGCTGCTAAGACCCACTCGAGAAGGTGTCTAGGGTGAGGCACCTTTCGCTATTCGAGAGGGCGCCTGCGGCCTACGTAAGTGGTGCAAACTTCTTGTCTTGAAGTTTGATTGGTCTTCCGCGTAAACCAAGCTACTCAGTCTCTTTTCTCCACCGAATTTTCCTACTGAGCTCTCCTCATACTATTATTCTTGACATCTCTGATTAGCATATAAATAGTCGCCTAGGCCATCTCTCCTTCGAATACCCTGGATCTTGGTCGAGGTGGCGACCGAACAGGGACCTCAGGAGGCAATACTCAAAGAGCTGAGCAGACACGAACCACGCAATCAGCAGGCAATAAGCATGGAGCTCAGCAGTGACGAATCATGCTGCTCAACTGGCAATAATCAAGCACGTGACCAGGCAGGAATCACGCAGCTCAGCTGGCAATTGTCAAGCAGATGAGCCGACAGGAATCACGCAGCTCAGCTGGCAATTGTCAAGCAGATGAGCCGACAGGAATCACGCAGCTCAGCTGGCAATTGTCATGCAGATGAGCCGGCAGGAATCACGCAGCTCAGCAGGCCCTGATCACGTGACTCTGCAGGCACTGATCACGTGGCTGATCAAGTCCAGATCACGTGACTGAGCAGGCACTGATCACGTGGCTATCATGCACTGATGACGTGACTGCGCATGCACTGATGACGTGGCTGATCGGGCACTGATCACATGGCTCATCATGCACTGATCACGTGTTTATCAGGCAATGATCAGTGACTGACAGGCGCTGATCATGGGACTGTGCACGCACTGATCACGTGGCTATCATGCACTGATCACGTGACTGCGCATGCACTGATGACGTGGCTGTTCGGGCACTGATCACGTGTTTATCAGGCAGTGATCAGTGACTGACAGGCGCTGATCAGGGGACTGTGCACGCACTGATCAGGTGGCTGATCAGGAACTGACCACCTGACCGCGCATGCAGTGATCACGTGGCTGGTCGTTCACTGATCACGTGTTTATCATAGGGTGATCACGTGACTGAGAGGCGCTGATCACGTGACTGTGCCGTCAGTGATCACGTGGCTGAGCAGGCACTGATATCGTGACTGAGCATGCACTGATCATGTGCCGGGAGCCGGGGAGGCATTCCACTCTGGACAAAGGTCATGAGGAAGGAGGCTCGGCATACGCAAATGCGGGATCGAGCCTCAGGAGTCCACCCGGATATTCTCGAGCATCTCCCCCCAAAAAAACCGGAGTCTGCCTACTGTATTGCTTTGTGCTCTCACCTCTGATTTCACTGGGGGCTGTCCCCCACCACCATCTCGCTCTCTCTGTCAAAGAGTTAACTTACAGCTCCAATTCATAAAGTTCCTTGTCATTCTTCCCTTTAACTTCCAGCTGAGTCTCCATCTGGAGCGCGGAACCCACCACGCTTACTAATTATGCCTGGGCTGCTAAGACCCACTCGAGAAGGTGTCTAGGGTGAGGCACCTTTCGCTATTCGAGAGGGCGCCTGCGGCCTACGTAAGTGGTGCAAACTTCTTGTCTTGAAGTTTGATTGGTCTTCCGCGTAAACCAAGCTACTCAGTCTCTTTTCTCCACCGAATTTTCCTACTGAGCTCTCCTCATACTATTATTCTTGACATCTCTGATTAGCATATAAATAGTCGCCTAGGCCATCTCTCCTTCGAATACCCTGGATCAGTTGGGGCTGGTCCCCGGCAGGTGGCGACCGAACAGGGACCTCAGGAGGCAATACTCAAAGAGCTGAGCAGACACGAACCACGCAATCAGCAGGCAATAAGCATGGAGCTCAGCAGTGACGAATCATGCTGCTCAACTGGCAATAATCAAGCACGTGACCAGGCAGGAATCACGCAGCTCAGCTGGCAATTGTCAAGCAGATGAGCCGACAGGAATCACGCAGCTCAGCTGGCAATTGTCATGCAGATGAGCCGGCAGGAATCACGCAGCTCAGCAGGCCCTGATCACGTGACTCTGCAGGCACTGATCACGTGGCTGATCAAGTCCAGATCACGTGACTGAGCATGCACTGATCACGTGGCTATCATGCACTGATGACGTGACTGCGCATGCACTGATGACGTGGCTGATCGGGCACTGATCACATGGCTCATCATGCACTGATCACGTGTTTATCAGGCAATGATCAGTGACTGACAGGCGCTGATCATGGGACTGTGCACGCACTGATCACGTGGCTATCATGCACTGATCACGTGACTGCGCATGCACTGATGACGTGGCTGTTCGGGCACTGATCACGTGTTTATCAGGCAGTGATCAGTGACTGACAGGCGCTGATCAGGGGACTGTGCACGCACTGATCAGGTGGCTGATCAGGAACTGACCACCTGACCGCGCATGCAGTGATCACGTGGCTGGTCGTTCACTGATCACGTGTTTATCATACGGTGATCACGTGACTGAGAGGCGCTGATCACGTGACTGTGCCGTCAGTGATCACGTGGCTGAGCAGGCACTGATATCGTGACTGAGCATGCACTGATCATGTGCCGGGAGCCGGGGAGGCATTCCACTCTGGACAAAGGTCATGAGGAAGGAGGCTCGGCATACGCAAATGCGGGATCGAGCCTCAGGAGTCCACCCGGATATTCTCGAGCATCTCCCCCAAAAAAACCGGAGTCTGCCTACTGTATTGCTTTGTGCTCTCACCTCTGATTTCACTGGGGGCTGTCCCCCACCACCATCTCGCTCTCTCTGTCAAAGAGTTAACTTACAGCTCCAATTCATAAAGTTCCTTGTCATTCTTCCCTTTAACTTCCAGCTGAGTCTCCATCTGGAGCGCGGAACCCACCACGCTTACTAATTATGCCTGGGCTGCTAAGACCCACTCGAGAAGGTGTCTAGGGTGAGGCACCTTTCGCTATTCGAGAGGGCGCCTGCGGCCTACGTAAGTGGTGCAAACTTCTTGTCTTGAAGTTTGATTGGTCTTCCGCGTAAACCAAGCTACTCAGTCTCTTTTCTCCACCGAATTTTCCTACTGAGCTCTCCTCATACTATTATTCTTGACATCTCTGATTAGCATATAAATAGTCGCCTAGGCCATCTCTCCTTCGAATACCCTGGATCAGTTGGGGCTGGTCCCCGGCAGGTGGCGACCGAACAGGGACCTCAGGAGGCAATACTCAAAGAGCTGAGCAGACACGAACCACGCAATCAGCAGGCAATAAGCATGGAGCTCAGCAGTGACGAATCATGCTGCTCAACTGGCAATAATCAAGCACGTGACCAGGCAGGAATCACGCAGCTCAGCTGGCAATTGTCAAGCAGATGAGCCGACAGGAATCACGCAGCTCAGCTGGCAATTGTCATGCAGATGAGCCGGCAGGAATCACGCAGCTCAGCAGGCCCTGATCACGTGACTCTGCAGGCACTGATCACGTGGCTGATCAAGTCCAGATCACGTGACTGAGCATGCACTGATCACGTGGCTATCATGCACTGATGACGTGACTGCGCATGCACTGATGACGTGGCTGATCGGGCACTGATCACATGGCTCATCATGCACTGATCACGTGTTTATCAGGCAATGATCAGTGACTGACAGGCGCTGATCATGGGACTGTGCACGCACTGATCACGTGGCTATCATGCACTGATCACGTGACTGCGCATGCACTGATGACGTGGCTGTTCGGGCACTGATCACGTGTTTATCAGGCAGTGATCAGTGACTGACAGGCGCTGATCAGGGGACTGTGCACGCACTGATCAGGTGGCTGATCAGGAACTGACCACCTGACCGCGCATGCAGTGATCACGTGGCTGGTCGTTCACTGATCACGTGTTTATCATACGGTGATCACGTGACTGAGAGGCGCTGATCACGTGACTGTGCCGTCAGTGATCACGTGGCTGAGCAGGCACTGATATCGTGACTGAGCATGCACTGATCATGTGCCGGGAGCCGGGGAGGCATTCCACTCTGGACAAAGGTCATGAGGAAGGAGGCTCGGCATACGCAAATGCGGGATCGAGCCTCAGGAGTCCACCCGGATATTCTCGAGCATCTCCCCCCAAAAAAACCGGAGTCTGCCTACTGTATTGCTTTGTGCTCTCACCTCTGATTTCACTGGGGGCTGTCCCCCACCACCATCTCGCTCTCTCTGTCAAAGAGTTAACTTACAGCTCCAATTCATAAAGTTCCTTGTCATTCTTCCCTTTAACTTCCAGCTGAGTCTCCATCTGGAGCGCGGAACCCACCACGCTTACTAATTATGCCTGGGCTGCTAAGACCCACTCGAGAAGGTGTCTAGGGTGAGGCACCTTTCGCTATTCGAGAGGGCGCCTGCGGCCTACGTAAGTGGTGCAAACTTCTTGTCTTGAAGTTTGATTGGTCTTCCGCGTAAACCAAGCTACTCAGTCTCTTTTCTCCACCGAATTTTCCTACTGAGCTCTCCTCATACTATTATTCTTGACATCTCTGATTAGCATATAAATAGTCGCCTAGGCCATCTCTCCTTCGAATACCCTGGATCAGTTGGGGCTGGTCCCCGGCAGGTGGCGACCGAACAGGGACCTCAGGAGGCAATACTCAAAGAGCTGAGCAGACACGAACCACGCAATCAGCAGGCAATAAGCATGGAGCTCAGCAGTGACGAATCATGCTGCTCAACTGGCAATAATCAAGCACGTGACCAGGCAGGAATCACGCAGCTCAGCTGGCAATTGTCAAGCAGATGAGCCGACAGGAATCACGCAGCTCAGCTGGCAATTGTCATGCAGATGAGCCGGCAGGAATCACGCAGCTCAGCTGGCAGTCATGCAGATGAGCCGGCAGGAATCACGCAGCTCAGCAGGCCCTGATCACGTGACTCTGCAGGCACTGATCACGTGGCTGATCAAGTCCAGATCACGTGACTGAGCATGCACTGATCACGTGGCTATCATGCACTGATGACGTGACTGCGCATGCACTGATGACGTGGCTGATCGGGCACTGATCACATGGCTCATCATGCACTGATCACGTGTTTATCAGGCAATGATCAGTGACTGACAGGCGCTGATCATGGGACTGTGCACGCACTGATCACGTGGCTATCATGCACTGATCACGTGACTGCGCATGCACTGATGACGTGGCTGTTCGGGCACTGATCACGTGTTTATCAGGCAGTGATCAGTGACTGACAGGCGCTGATCAGGGGACTGTGCACGCACTGATCAGGTGGCTGATCAGGAACTGACCACCTGACCGCGCATGCAGTGATCACGTGGCTGGTCGTTCACTGATCACG
Organism: Bos javanicus; assembly: GCF_032452875.1. Classification (NCBI taxonomy): domain Eukaryota; kingdom Metazoa; phylum Chordata; class Mammalia; order Artiodactyla; family Bovidae; genus Bos; species Bos javanicus. The sequence continues at coordinate 146,854 of NW_026894170.1, forward strand.
TGTTTATCATACGGTGATCACGTGACTGAGAGGCGCTGATCACGTGACTGTGCCGTCAGTGATCACGTGGCTGAGCAGGCACTGATATCGTGACTGAGCATGCACTGATCATGTGCCGGGAGCCGGGGAGGCATTCCACTCTGGACAAAGGTCATGAGGAAGGAGGCTCGGCATACGCAAATGCGGGATCGAGCCTCAGGAGTCCACCCGGATATTCTCGAGCATCTCCCCCCAAAAAACCGGAGTCTGCCTACTGTATTGCTTTGTGCTCTCACCTCTGATTTCACTGGGGGCTGTCCCCCACCACCATCTCGCTCTCTCTGTCAAAGAGTTAACTTACAGCTCCAATTCATAAAGTTCCTTGTCATTCTTCCCTTTAACTTCCAGCTGAGTCTCCATCTGGAGCGCGGAACCCACCACGCTTACTAATTATGCCTGGGCTGCTAAGACCCACTCGAGAAGGTGTCTAGGGTGAGGCACCTTTCGCTATTCGAGAGGGCGCCTGCGGCCTACGTAAGTGGTGCAAACTTCTTGTCTTGAAGTTTGATTGGTCTTCCGCGTAAACCAAGCTACTCAGTCTCTTTTCTCCACCGAATTTTCCTACTGAGCTCTCCTCATACTATTATTCTTGACATCTCTGATTAGCATATAAATAGTCGCCTAGGCCATCTCTCCTTCGAATACCCTGGATCAGTTGGGGCTGGTCCCCGGCAGGTGGCGACCGAACAGGGACCTCAGGAGGCAATACTCAAAGAGCTGAGCAGACACGAACCACGCAATCAGCAGGCAATAAGCATGGAGCTCAGCAGTGACGAATCATGCTGCTCAACTGGCAATAATCAAGCACGTGACCAGGCAGGAATCACGCAGCTCAGCTGGCAATTGTCAAGCAGATGAGCCGACAGGAATCACGCAGCTCAGCTGGCAATTGTCATGCAGATGAGCCGGCAGGAATCACGCAGCTCAGCAGGCCCTGATCACGTGACTCTGCAGGCACTGATCACGTGGCTGATCAAGTCCAGATCACGTGACTGAGCATGCACTGATCACGTGGCTATCATGCACTGATGACGTGACTGCGCATGCACTGATGACGTGGCTGATCGGGCACTGATCACATGGCTCATCATGCACTGATCACGTGTTTATCAGGCAATGATCAGTGACTGACAGGCGCTGATCATGGGACTGTGCACGCACTGATCACGTGGCTATCATGCACTGATCACGTGACTGCGCATGCACTGATGACGTGGCTGTTCGGGCACTGATCACGTGTTTATCAGGCAGTGATCAGTGACTGACAGGCGCTGATCAGGGGACTGTGCACGCACTGATCAGGTGGCTGATCAGGAACTGACCACCTGACCGCGCATGCAGTGATCACGTGGCTGGTCGTTCACTGATCACGTGTTTATCATACGGTGATCACGTGACTGAGAGGCGCTGATCACGTGACTGTGCCGTCAGTGATCACGTGGCTGAGCAGGCACTGATATCGTGACTGAGCATGCACTGATCATGTGCCGGGAGCCGGGGAGGCATTCCACTCTGGACAAAGGTCATGAGGAAGGAGGCTCGGCATACGCAAATGCGGGATCGAGCCTCAGGAGTCCACCCGGATATTCTCGAGCATCTCCCCCCAAAAAAACCGGAGTCTGCCTACTGTATTGCTTTGTGCTCTCACCTCTGATTTCACTGGGGGCTGTCCCCCACCACCATCTCGCTCTCTCTGTCAAAGAGTTAACTTACAGCTCCAATTCATAAAGTTCCTTGTCATTCTTCCCTTTAACTTCCAGCTGAGTCTCCATCTGGAGCGCGGAACCCACCACGCTTACTAATTATGCCTGGGCTGCTAAGACCCACTCGAGAAGGTGTCTAGGGTGAGGCACCTTTCGCTATTCGAGAGGGCGCCTGCGGCCTACGTAAGTGGTGCAAACTTCTTGTCTTGAAGTTTGATTGGTCTTCCGCGTAAACCAAGCTACTCAGTCTCTTTTCTCCACCGAATTTTCCTACTGAGCTCTCCTCATACTATTATTCTTGACATCTCTGATTAGCATATAAATAGTCGCCTAGGCCATCTCTCCTTCGAATACCCTGGATCAGTTGGGGCTGGTCCCCGGCAGGTGGCGACCGAACAGGGACCTCAGGAGGCAATACTCAAAGAGCTGAGCAGACACGAACCACGCAATCAGCAGGCAATAAGCATGGAGCTCAGCAGTGACGAATCATGCTGCTCAACTGGCAATAATCAAGCACGTGACCAGGCAGGAATCACGCAGCTCAGCTGGCAATTGTCAAGCAGATGAGCCGACAGGAATCACGCAGCTCAGCTGGCAATTGTCATGCAGATGCAGCCGGCAGGAATCACGCAGCTCAGCAGGCCCTGATCACGTGACTCTGCAGGCACTGATCACGTGGCTGATCAAGTCCAGATCACGTGACTGAGCATGCACTGATCACGTGGCTATCATGCACTGATGACGTGACTGCGCATGCACTGATGACGTGGCTGATCGGGCACTGATCACATGGCTCATCATGCACTGATCACGTGTTTATCAGGCAATGATCAGTGACTGACAGGCGCTGATCATGGGACTGTGCACGCACTGATCACGTGGCTATCATGCACTGATCACGTGACTGCGCATGCACTGATGACGTGGCTGTTCGGGCACTGATCACGTGTTTATCAGGCAGTGATCAGTGACTGACAGGCGCTGATCAGGGGACTGTGCACGCACTGATCAGGTGGCTGATCAGGAACTGACCACCTGACCGCGCATGCAGTGATCACGTGGCTGGTCGTTCACTGATCACGTGTTTATCATACGGTGATCACGTGACTGAGAGGCGCTGATCACGTGACTGTGCCGTCAGTGATCACGTGGCTGAGCAGGCACTGATATCGTGACTGAGCATGCACTGATCATGTGCCGGGAGCCGGGGAGGCATTCCACTCTGGACAAAGGTCATGAGGAAGGAGGCTCGGCATACGCAAATGCGGGATCGAGCCTCAGGAGTCCACCCGGATATTCTCGAGCATCTCCCCCCAAAAAACCGGAGTCTGCCTACTGTATTGCTTTGTGCTCTCACCTCTGATTTCACTGGGGGCTGTCCCCCACCACCATCTCGCTCTCTCTGTCAAAGAGTTAACTTACAGCTCCAATTCATAAAGTTCCTTGTCATTCTTCCCTTTAACTTCCAGCTGAGTCTCCATCTGGAGCGCGGAACCCACCACGCTTACTAATTATGCCTGGGCTGCTAAGACCCACTCGAGAAGGTGTCTAGGGTGAGGCACCTTTCGCTATTCGAGAGGGCGCCTGCGGCCTACGTAAGTGGTGCAAACTTCTTGTCTTGAAGTTTGATTGGTCTTCCGCGTAAACCAAGCTACTCAGTCTCTTTTCTCCACCGAATTTTCCTACTGAGCTCTCCTCATACTATTATTCTTGACATCTCTGATTAGCATATAAATAGTCGCCTAGGCCATCTCTCCTTCGAATACCCTGGATCAGTTGGGGCTGGTCCCCGGCAGGTGGCGACCGAACAGGGACCTCAGGAGGCAATACTCAAAGAGCTGAGCAGACACGAACCACGCAATCAGCAGGCAATAAGCATGGAGCTCAGCAGTGACGAATCATGCTGCTCAACTGGCAATAATCAAGCACGTGACCAGGCAGGAATCACGCAGCTCAGCTGGCAATTGTCAAGCAGATGAGCCGACAGGAATCACGCAGCTCAGCTGGCAATTGTCATGCAGATGAGCCGGCAGGAATCACGCAGCTCAGCAGGCCCTGATCACGTGACTCTGCAGGCACTGATCACGTGGCTGATCAAGTCCAGATCACGTGACTGAGCATGCACTGATCACGTGGCTATCATGCACTGATGACGTGACTGCGCATGCACTGATGACGTGGCTGATCGGGCACTGATCACATGGCTCATCATGCACTGATCACGTGTTTATCAGGCAATGATCAGTGACTGACAGGCGCTGATCATGGGACTGTGCACGCACTGATCACGTGGCTATCATGCACTGATCACGTGACTGCGCATGCACTGATGACGTGGCTGTTCGGGCACTGATCACGTGTTTATCAGGCAGTGATCAGTGACTGACAGGCGCTGATCAGGGGACTGTGCACGCACTGATCAGGTGGCTGATCAGGAACTGACCACCTGACCGCGCATGCAGTGATCACGTGGCTGGTCGTTCACTGATCACGTGTTTATCATACGGTGATCACGTGACTGAGAGGCGCTGATCACGTGACTGTGCCGTCAGTGATCACGTGGCTGAGCAGGCACTGATATCGTGACTGAGCATGCACTGATCATGTGCCGGGAGCCGGGGAGGCATTCCACTCTGGACAAAGGTCATGAGGAAGGAGGCTCGGCATACGCAAATGCGGGATCGAGCCTCAGGAGTCCACCCGGATATTCTCGAGCATCTCCCCCCAAAAAAACCGGAGTCTGCCTACTGTATTGCTTTGTGCTCTCACCTCTGATTTCACTGGGGGCTGTCCCCCACCACCATCTCGCTCTCTCTGTCAAAGAGTTAACTTACAGCTCCAATTCATAAAGTTCCTTGTCATTCTTCCCTTTAACTTCCAGCTGAGTCTCCATCTGGAGCGCGGAACCCACCACGCTTACTAATTATGCCTGGGCTGCTAAGACCCACTCGAGAAGGTGTCTAGGGTGAGGCACCTTTCGCTATTCGAGAGGGCGCCTGCGGCCTACGTAAGTGGTGCAAACTTCTTGTCTTGAAGTTTGATTGGTCTTCCGCGTAAACCAAGCTACTCAGTCTCTTTTCTCCACCGAATTTTCCTACTGAGCTCTCCTCATACTATTATTCTTGACATCTCTGATTAGCATATAAATAGTCGCCTAGGCCATCTCTCCTTCGAATACCCTGGATCAGTTGGGGCTGGTCCCCGGCAGGTGGCGACCGAACAGGGACCTCAGGAGGCAATACTCAAAGAGCTGAGCAGACACGAACCACGCAATCAGCAGGCAATAAGCATGGAGCTCAGCAGTGACGAATCATGCTGCTCAACTGGCAATAATGACCAGGCAGGAATCACGCAGCTCAGCTGGCACAAGCAGATGCAGGAATCACGCAGCTCAGCTGGCAATTGTCAAGCAGATGAGCCGACAGGAATCACGCAGCTCAGCTGGCAATTGTCATGCAGATGAGCCGGCAGGAATCACGCAGCTCAGCAGGCCCTGATCACGTGACTCTGCAGGCACTGATCACGTGGCTGATCAAGTCCAGATCACGTGACTGAGCATGCACTGATCACGTGGCTATCATGCACTGATGACGTGACTGCGCATGCACTGATGACGTGGCTGATCGGGCACTGATCACATGGCTCATCATGCACTGATCACGTGTTTATCAGGCAATGATCAGTGACTGACAGGCGCTGATCATGGGACTGTGCACGCACTGATCACGTGGCTATCATGCACTGATCACGTGACTGCGCATGCACTGATGACGTGGCTGTTCGGGCACTGATCACGTGTTTATCAGGCAGTGATCAGTGACTGACAGGCGCTGATCAGGGGACTGTGCACGCACTGATCAGGTGGCTGATCAGGAACTGACCACCTGACCGCGCATGCAGTGATCACGTGGCTGGTCGTTCACTGATCACGTGTTTATCATACGGTGATCACGTGACTGAGAGGCGCTGATCACGTGACTGTGCCGTCAGTGATCACGTGGCTGAGCAGGCACTGATATCGTGACTGAGCATGCACTGATCATGTGCCGGGAGCCGGGGAGGCATTCCACTCTGGACAAAGGTCATGAGGAAGGAGGCTCGGCATACGCAAATGCGGGATCGAGCCTCAGGAGTCCACCCGGATATTCTCGAGCATCTCCCCCCAAAAAAACCGGAGTCTGCCTACTGTATTGCTTTGTGCTCTCACCTCTGATTTCACTGGGGGCTGTCCCCCACCACCATCTCGCTCTCTCTGTCAAAGAGTTAACTTACAGCTCCAATTCATAAAGTTCCTTGTCATTCTTCCCTTTAACTTCCAGCTGAGTCTCCATCTGGAGCGCGGAACCCACCACGCTTACTAATTATGCCTGGGCTGCTAAGACCCACTCGAGAAGGTGTCTAGGGTGAGGCACCTTTCGCTATTCGAGAGGGCGCCTGCGGCCTACGTAAGTGGTGCAAACTTCTTGTCTTGAAGTTTGATTGGTCTTCCGCGTAAACCAAGCTACTCAGTCTCTTTTCTCCACCGAATTTTCCTACTGAGCTCTCCTCATACTATTATTCTTGACATCTCTGATTAGCATATAAATAGTCGCCTAGGCCATCTCTCCTTCGAATACCCTGGATCAGTTGGGGCTGGTCCCCGGCAGGTGGCGACCGAACAGGGACCTCAGGAGGCAATACTCAAAGAGCTGAGCAGACACGAACCACGCAATCAGCAGGCAATAAGCATGGAGCTCAGCAGTGACGAATCATGCTGCTCAACTGGCAATAATCAAGCACGTGACCAGGCAGGAATCACGCAGCTCAGCTGGCAATTGTCAAGCAGATGAGCCGACAGGAATCACGCAGCTCAGCTGGCAATTGTCATGCAGATGAGCCGGCAGGAATCACGCAGCTCAGCAGGCCCTGATCACGTGACTCTGCAGGCACTGATCACGTGGCTGATCAAGTCCAGATCACGTGACTGAGCATGCACTGATCACGTGGCTATCATGCACTGATGACGTGACTGCGCATGCACTGATGACGTGGCTGATCGGGCACTGATCACATGGCTCATCATGCACTGATCACGTGTTTATCAGGCAATGATCAGTGACTGACAGGCGCTGATCATGGGACTGTGCACGCACTGATCACGTGGCTATCATGCACTGATCACGTGACTGCGCATGCACTGATGACGTGGCTGTTCGGGCACTGATCACGTGTTTATCAGGCAGTGATCAGTGACTGACAGGCGCTGATCAGGGGACTGTGCACGCACTGATCAGGTGGCTGATCAGGAACTGACCACCTGACCGCGCATGCAGTGATCACGTGGCTGGTCGTTCACTGATCACGTGTTTATCATACGGTGATCACGTGACTGAGAGGCGCTGATCACGTGACTGTGCCGTCAGTGATCACGTGGCTGAGCAGGCACTGATATCGTGACTGAGCATGCACTGATCATGTGCCGGGAGCCGGGGAGGCATTCCACTCTGGACAAAGGTCATGAGGAAGGAGGCTCGGCATACGCAAATGCGGGATCGAGCCTCAGGAGTCCACCCGGATATTCTCGAGCATCTCCCCCCAAAAAAACCGGAGTCTGCCTACTGTATTGCTTTGTGCTCTCACCTCTGATTTCACTGGGGGCTGTCCCCCACCACCATCTCGCTCTCTCTGTCAAAGAGTTAACTTACAGCTCCAATTCATAAAGTTCCTTGTCATTCTTCCCTTTAACTTCCAGCTGAGTCTCCATCTGGAGCGCGGAACCCACCACGCTTACTAATTATGCCTGGGCTGCTAAGACCCACTCGAGAAGGTGTCTAGGGTGAGGCACCTTTCGCTATTCGAGAGGGCGCCTGCGGCCTACGTAAGTGGTGCAAACTTCTTGTCTTGAAGTTTGATTGGTCTTCCGCGTAAACCAAGCTACTCAGTCTCTTTTCTCCACCGAATTTTCCTACTGAGCTCTCCTCATACTATTATTCTTGACATCTCTGATTAGCATATAAATAGTCGCCTAGGCCATCTCTCCTTCGAATACCCTGGATCAGTTGGGGCTGGTCCCCGGCAGGTGGCGACCGAACAGGGACCTCAGGAGGCAATACTCAAAGAGCTGAGCAGACACGAACCACGCAATCAGCAGGCAATAAGCATGGAGCTCAGCAGTGACGAATCATGCTGCTCAACTGGCAATAATCAAGCACGTGACCAGGCAGGAATCACGCAGCTCAGCTGGCAATTGTCAAGCAGATGAGCCGACAGGAATCACGCAGCTCAGCTGGCAATTGTCATGCAGATGAGCCGGCAGGAATCACGCAGCTCAGCAGGCCCTGATCACGTGACTCTGCAGGCACTGATCACGTGGCTGATCAAGTCCAGATCACGTGACTGAGCATGCACTGATCACGTGGCTATCATGCACTGATGACGTGACTGCGCATGCACTGATGACGTGGCTGATCGGGCACTGATCACATGGCTCATCATGCACTGATCACGTGTTTATCAGGCAATGATCAGTGACTGACAGGCGCTGATCATGGGACTGTGCACGCACTGATCACGTGGCTATCATGCACTGATCACGTGACTGCGCATGCACTGATGACGTGGCTGTTCGGGCACTGATCACGTGTTTATCAGGCAGTGATCAGTGACTGACAGGCGCTGATCAGGGGACTGTGCACGCACTGATCAGGTGGCTGATCAGGAACTGACCACCTGACCGCGCATGCAGTGATCACGTGGCTGGTCGTTCACTGATCACGTGTTTATCATACGGTGATCACGTGACTGAGAGGCGCTGATCACGTGACTGTGCCGTCAGTGATCACGTGGCTGAGCAGGCACTGATATCGTGACTGAGCATGCACTGATCATGTGCCGGGAGCCGGGGAGGCATTCCACTCTGGACAAAGGTCATGAGGAAGGAGGCTCGGCATACGCAAATGCGGGATCGAGCCTCAGGAGTCCACCCGGATATTCTCGAGCATCTCCCCCCAAAAAAACCGGAGTCTGCCTACTGTATTGCTTTGTGCTCTCACCTCTGATTTCACTGGGGGCTGTCCCCCACCACCATCTCGCTCTCTCTGTCAAAGAGTTAACTTACAGCTCCAATTCATAAAGTTCCTTGTCATTCTTCCCTTTAACTTCCAGCTGAGTCTCCATCTGGAGCGCGGAACCCACCACGCTTACTAATTATGCCTGGGCTGCTAAGACCCACTCGAGAAGGTGTCTAGGGTGAGGCACCTTTCGCTATTCGAGAGGGCGCCTGCGGCCTACGTAAGTGGTGCAAACTTCTTGTCTTGAAGTTTGATTGGTCTTCCGCGTAAACCAAGCTACTCAGTCTCTTTTCTCCACCGAATTTTCCTACTGAGCTCTCCTCATACTATTATTCTTGACATCTCTGATTAGCATATAAATAGTCGCCTAGGCCATCTCTCCTTCGAATACCCTGGATCAGTTGGGGCTGGTCCCCGGCAGGTGGCGACCGAACAGGGACCTCAGGAGGCAATACTCAAAGAGCTGAGCAGACACGAACCACGCAATCAGCAGGCAATAAGCATGGAGCTCAGCAGTGACGAATCATGCTGCTCAACTGGCAATAATCAAGCACGTCACGCAGCTCAGCTGGCAGGCAGATGAGCACGGAATCACGCAGCTCAGCTGGCAATTGTCAAGCAGATGAGCCGACAGGAATCACGCAGCTCAGCTGGCAATTGTCATGCAGATGAGCCGGCAGGAATCACGCAGCTCAGCAGGCCCTGATCACGTGACTCTGCAGGCACTGATCACGTGGCTGATCAAGTCCAGATCACGTGACTGAGCATGCACTGATCACGTGGCTATCATGCACTGATGACGTGACTGCGCATGCACTGATGACGTGGCTGATCGGGCACTGATCACATGGCTCATCATGCACTGATCACGTGTTTATCAGGCAATGATCAGTGACTGACAGGCGCTGATCATGGGACTGTGCACGCACTGATCACGTGGCTATCATGCACTGATCACGTGACTGCGCATGCACTGATGACGTGGCTGTTCGGGCACTGATCACGTGTTTATCAGGCAGTGATCAGTGACTGACAGGCGCTGATCAGGGGACTGTGCACGCACTGATCAGGTGGCTGATCAGGAACTGACCACCTGACCGCGCATGCAGTGATCACGTGGCTGGTCGTTCACTGATCACGTGTTTATCATACGGTGATCACGTGACTGAGAGGCGCTGATCACGTGACTGTGCCGTCAGTGATCACGTGGCTGAGCAGGCACTGATATCGTGACTGAGCATGCACTGATCATGTGCCGGGAGCCGGGGAGGCATTCCACTCTGGACAAAGGTCATGAGGAAGGAGGCTCGGCATACGCAAATGCGGGATCGAGCCTCAGGAGTCCACCCGGATATTCTCGAGCATCTCCCCCAAAAAAACCGGAGTCTGCCTACTGTATTGCTTTGTGCTCTCACCTCTGATTTCACTGGGGGCTGTCCCCCACCACCATCTCGCTCTCTCTGTCAAAGAGTTAACTTACAGCTCCAATTCATAAAGTTCCTTGTCATTCTTCCCTTTAACTTCCAGCTGAGTCTCCATCTGGAGCGCGGAACCCACCACGCTTACTAATTATGCCTGGGCTGCTAAGACCCACTCGAGAAGGTGTCTAGGGTGAGGCACCTTTCGCTATTCGAGAGGGCGCCTGCGGCCTACGTAAGTGGTGCAAACTTCTTGTCTTGAAGTTTGATTGGTCTTCCGCGTAAACCAAGCTACTCAGTCTCTTTTCTCCACCGAATTTTCCTACTGAGCTCTCCTCATACTATTATTCTTGACATCTCTGATTAGCATATAAATAGTCGCCTAGGCCATCTCTCCTTCGAATACCCTGGATCAGTTGGGGCTGGTCCCCGGCAGGTGGCGACCGAACAGGGACCTCAGGAGGCAATACTCAAAGAGCTGAGCAGACACGAACCACGCAATCAGCAGGCAATAAGCATGGAGCTCAGCAGTGACGAATCATGCTGCTCAACTGGCAATAATCAAGCACGTGACCAGGCAGGAATCACGCAGCTCAGCTGGCAATTGTCAAGCAGATGAGCCGACAGGAATCACGCAGCTCAGCTGGCAATTGTCATGCAGATGAGCCGGCAGGAATCACGCAGCTCAGCAGGCCCTGATCACGTGACTCTGCAGGCACTGATCACGTGGCTGATCAAGTCCAGATCACGTGACTGAGCATGCACTGATCACGTGGCTATCATGCACTGATGACGTGACTGCGCATGCACTGATGACGTGGCTGATCGGGCACTGATCACATGGCTCATCATGCACTGATCACGTGTTTATCAGGCAATGATCAGTGACTGACAGGCGCTGATCATGGGACTGTGCACGCACTGATCACGTGGCTATCATGCACTGATCACGTGACTGCGCATGCACTGATGACGTGGCTGTTCGGGCACTGATCACGTGTTTATCAGGCAGTGATCAGTGACTGACAGGCGCTGATCAGGGGACTGTGCACGCACTGATCAGGTGGCTGATCAGGAACTGACCACCTGACCGCGCATGCAGTGATCACGTGGCTGGTCGTTCACTGATCACGTGTTTATCATACGGTGATCACGTGACTGAGAGGCGCTGATCACGTGACTGTGCCGTCAGTGATCACGTGGCTGAGCAGGCACTGATATCGTGACTGAGCATGCACTGATCATGTGCCGGGAGCCGGGGAGGCATTCCACTCTGGACAAAGGTCATGAGGAAGGAGGCTCGGCATACGCAAATGCGGGATCGAGCCTCAGGAGTCCACCCGGATATTCTCGAGCATCTCCCCCCAAAAAACCGGAGTCTGCCTACTGTATTGCTTTGTGCTCTCACCTCTGATTTCACTGGGGGCTGTCCCCCACCACCATCTCGCTCTCTCTGTCAAAGAGTTAACTTACAGCTCCAATTCATAAAGTTCCTTGTCATTCTTCCCTTTAACTTCCAGCTGAGTCTCCATCTGGAGCGCGGAACCCACCACGCTTACTAATTATGCCTGGGCTGCTAAGACCCACTCGAGAAGGTGTCTAGGGTGAGGCACCTTTCGCTATTCGAGAGGGCGCCTGCGGCCTACGTAAGTGGTGCAAACTTCTTGTCTTGAAGTTTGATTGGTCTTCCGCGTAAACCAAGCTACTCAGTCTCTTTTCTCCACCGAATTTTCCTACTGAGCTCTCCTCATACTATTATTCTTGACATCTCTGATTAGCATATAAATAGTCGCCTAGGCCATCTCTCCTTCGAATACCCTGGATCAGTTGGGGCTGGTCCCCGGCAGGTGGCGACCGAACAGGGACCTCAGGAGGCAATACTCAAAGAGCTGAGCAGACACGAACCACGCAATCAGCAGGCAATAAGCATGGAGCTCAGCAGTGACGAATCATGCTGCTCAACTGGCAATAATCAAGCACGTGACCAGGCAGGAATCACGCAGCTCAGCTGGCAATTGTCAAGCAGATGAGCCGACAGGAATCACGCAGCTCAGCTGGCAATTGTCATGCAGATGAGCCGGCAGGAATCACGCAGCTCAGCAGGCCCTGATCACGTGACTCTGCAGGCACTGATCACGTGGCTGATCAAGTCCAGATCACGTGACTGAGCATGCACTGATCACGTGGCTATCATGCACTGATGACGTGACTGCGCATGCACTGATGACGTGGCTGATCGGGCACTGATCACATGGCTCATCATGCACTGATCACGTGTTTATCAGGCAATGATCAGTGACTGACAGGCGCTGATCATGGGACTGTGCACGCACTGATCACGTGGCTATCATGCACTGATCACGTGACTGCGCATGCACTGATGACGTGGCTGTTCGGGCACTGATCACGTGTTTATCAGGCAGTGATCAGTGACTGACAGGCGCTGATCAGGGGACTGTGCACGCACTGATCAGGTGGCTGATCAGGAACTGACCACCTGACCGCGCATGCAGTGATCACGTGGCTGGTCGTTCACTGATCACGTGTTTATCATACGGTGATCACGTGACTGAGAGGCGCTGATCACGTGACTGTGCCGTCAGTGATCACGTGGCTGAGCAGGCACTGATATCGTGACTGAGCATGCACTGATCATGTGCCGGGAGCCGGGGAGGCATTCCACTCTGGACAAAGGTCATGAGGAAGGAGGCTCGGCATACGCAAATGCGGGATCGAGCCTCAGGAGTCCACCCGGATATTCTCGAGCATCTCCCCCAAAAAAACCGGAGTCTGCCTACTGTATTGCTTTGTGCTCTCACCTCTGATTTCACTGGGGGCTGTCCCCCACCACCATCTCGCTCTCTCTGTCAAAGAGTTAACTTACAGCTCCAATTCATAAAGTTCCTTGTCATTCTTCCCTTTAACTTCCAGCTGAGTCTCCATCTGGAGCGCGGAACCCACCACGCTTACTAATTATGCCTGGGCTGCTAAGACCCACTCGAGAAGGTGTCTAGGGTGAGGCACCTTTCGCTATTCGAGAGGGCGCCTGCGGCCTACGTAAGTGGTGCAAACTTCTTGTCTTGAAGTTTGATTGGTCTTCCGCGTAAACCAAGCTACTCAGTCTCTTTTCTCCACCGAATTTTCCTACTGAGCTCTCCTCATACTATTATTCTTGACATCTCTGATTAGCATATAAATAGTCGCCTAGGCCATCTCTCCTTCGAATACCCTGGATCAGTTGGGGCTGGTCCCCGGCAGGTGGCGACCGAACAGGGACCTCAGGAGGCAATACTCAAAGAGCTGAGCAGACACGAACCACGCAATCAGCAGGCAATAAGCATGGAGCTCAGCAGTGATGAATCATGCTGCTCAACTGGCAATAATCAAGCACGTGACCAGGCAGGAATCACGCAGCTCAGCTGGCAATTGTCAAGCAGATGAGCCGACAGGAATCACGCAGCTCAGCTGGCAATTGTCATGCAGATGAGCCGGCAGGAATCACGCAGCTCAGCAGGCCCTGATCACGTGACTCTGCAGGCACTGATCACGTGGCTGATCAAGTCCAGATCACGTGACTGAGCATGCACTGATCACGTGGCTATCATGCACTGATGACGTGACTGCGCATGCACTGATGACGTGGCTGATCGGGCACTGATCACATGGCTCATCATGCACTGATCACGTGTTTATCAGGCAATGATCAGTGATTGACAGGCGCTGATCATGGGACTGTGCACGCATTGATCACGTGGCTATCATGCACTGATCACGTGACTGCGCATGCACTGATGACGTGTCTGTTCGGGCACTGATCACGTGTTTATCAGGCAGTGATCAGTGACTGACAGGCGCTGATCAGGGGACTGTGCACGCACTGATCAGGTGGCTGATCAGGAACTGACCACCTGACCGCGCATGCAGTGATCACGTGGCTGGTCGCTCACTGATCACGTGTTTATCATACGGTGATCACGTGACTGAGAGGCGCTGATCACGTGACTGTGCCGTCAGTGATCACGTGGCTGAGCAGGCACTGATATCGTGACTGAGCATGCACTGATCATGTGCCGGGAGCCGGGGAGGCATTCCACTCTGGACAAAGTTCATGAGGAAGGAGGCTCGGCATACGCAAATGCGGGATCGAGCCTCAGGAGTCCACCCGGATATTCTCGAGCATCTCCCCCAAAAAAACCGGAGTCTGCCTACTGTATTGCTTTGTGCTCTCACCTCTGATTTCACTGGGGGCTGTCCCCCACCACCATCTCGCTCTCTCTGTCAAAGAGTTAACTTAGAGCTCCAATTCATAAAGTTCCTTGTCATTCTTCCCTTTAACTTCCAGCTGAGTCTCCATCTGGAGCGCGGAACCCACCACGCTTACTAATTATGCCTGGGCTGCTAAGACCCACTTGAGAAGGTGTCTAGGGTGAGGCACCTTTCGCTATTCGAGAGGGCGCCTGCGGCCTACGTAAGTGGTGCAAACTTCTTGTCTTGAAGTTTGATTGGTCTTCCGCGTAAACCAAGCTACTCAGTCTCTTTTCTCCACCGAATTTTCCTACTGAGCTCTCCTCATACTATTATTCTTGACATCTCTGATTAGCATATAAATAGTCGCCTAGGCCATCTCTCCTTCGAATACCCTGGATCAGTTGGGGCTGGTCCCCGGCAGGTGGCGACCGAACAGGGACCTCAGGAGGCAATACTCAAAGAGCTGAGCAGACACGAACCACGCAATCAGCAGGCAATAAGCATGGAGCTCAGCAGTGACGAATCATGCTGCTCAACTGGCAACAATCAAGCACGTGACCAGGCAGGAATCACGCAGCTCAGCTGGCAATTGTCAAGCAGATGAGCCGACAGGAATCACGCAGCTCAGCTGGCAATTGTCATGCAGATGAGCCGGCAGGAATCACGCAGCTCAGCAGGCCCTGATCACGTGACTCTGCAGGCACTGATCACGTGGCTGATCAAGTCCAGATCACGTGACTGAGCATGCACTGATCACGTGGCTATCATGCACTGATGACGTGACTGCGCATGCACTGATGACGTGGCTGATCGGGCACTGATCACATGGCTCATCATGCACTGATCACGTGTTTATCAGGCAATGATCAGTGACTGACAGGCGCTGATCATGGGACTGTGCACGCACTGATCACGTGGCTATCATGCACTGATCACGTGACTGCGCATGCACTGATGACGTGGCTGTTCGGGCACTGATCACGTGTTTATCAGGCAGTGATCAGTGACTGACAGGCGCTGATCAGGGGACTGTGCACGCACTGATCAGGTGGCTGATCAGGAACTGACCACCTGACCGCGCATGCAGTGATCACGTGGCTGGTCGTTCACTGATCACGTGTTTATCATACGGTGATCACGTGACTGAGAGGCGCTGATCACGTGACTGTGCCGTCAGTGATCACGTGGCTGAGCAGGCACTGATATCGTGACTGAGCATGCACTGATCATGTGCCGGGAGCCGGGGAGGCATTCCACTCTGGACAAAGGTCATGAGGAAGGAGGCTCGGCATACGCAAATGCGGGATCGAGCCTCAGGAGTCCACCCGGATATTCTCGAGCATCTCCCCCCAAAAAAACCGGAGTCTGCCTACTGTATTGCTTTGTGCTCTCACCTCTGATTTCACTGGGGGCTGTCCCCCACCACCATCTCGCTCTCTCTGTCAAAGAGTTAACTTACAGCTCCAATTCATAAAGTTCCTTGTCATTCTTCCCTTTAACTTCCAGCTGAGTCTCCATCTGGAGCGCGGAACCCACCACGCTTACTAATTATGCCTGGGCTGCTAAGACCCACTCGAGAAGGTGTCTAGGGTGAGGCACCTTTCGCTATTCGAGAGGGCGCCTGCGGCCTACGTAAGTGGTGCAAACTTCTTGTCTTGAAGTTTGATTGGTCTTCCGCGTAAACCAAGCTACTCAGTCTCTTTTCTCCACCGAATTTTCCTACTGAGCTCTCCTCATACTATTATTCTTGACATCTCTGATTAGCATATAAATAGTCGCCTAGGCCATCTCTCCTTCGAATACCCTGGATCAGTTGGGGCTGGTCCCCGGCAGGTGGCGACCGAACAGGGACCTCAGGAGGCAATACTCAAAGAGCTGAGCAGACACGAACCACGCAATCAGCAGGCAATAAGCATGGAGCTCAGCAGTGACGAATCATGCTGCTCAACTGGCAATAATCAAGCACGTGACCAGGCAGGAATCACGCAGCTCAGCTGGCAATTGTCAAGCAGATGAGCCGACAGGAATCACGCAGCTCAGCTGGCAATTGTCATGCAGATGAGCCGGCAGGAATCACGCAGCTCAGCAGGCCCTGATCACAGGCCCTGACTGACTCTGCAGGCACTGATCACGTGGCTGATCAAGTCCAGATCACGTGACTGAGCATGCACTGATCACGTGGCTATCATGCACTGATGACGTGACTGCGCATGCACTGATGACGTGGCTGATCGGGCACTGATCACATGGCTCATCATGCACTGATCACGTGTTTATCAAGCAATGATCAGTGACTGACAGGCGCTGATCATGGGACTGTGCACGCACTGATCAGGTGGCTATCATGCACTGATCACGTGATCGCGCATGCACTGATGACGTGGCTGTTCGGGCACTGATCACGTGTTTATCTGGCAGTGATCAGTGACTGACAGGCGCTGATCAGGGGACTGTGCACGCACTGATCAGGTGGCTGATCAGGAACTGACCACCTGACCGCGCATGCAGTGATCACGTGGCTGGTCGTTCACTGATCACGTGTTTATCATACGGTGATCACGTGACTGAGAGGCGCTGATCACGTGACTGTGCCGTCAGTGATCACGTGGCTGAGCAGGCACTGATATCGTGACTGAGCATGCACTGATCATGTGCCGGGAGCCGGGGAGGCATTCCACTCTGGGCAAAGGTCATGAGGAAGGAGGCTCGGCATACGCAAATGCGGGATCGAGCCTCAGGAGTCCACCCGGATATTCTCGAGCATCTCCCCCCAAAAAAACCGGAGTCTGCCTACTGTATTGCTTTGTGCTCTCACCTCTGATTTCACTGGGGGCTGT
Organism: Bos javanicus; assembly: GCF_032452875.1. Lineage (NCBI taxonomy): Eukaryota > Metazoa > Chordata > Mammalia > Artiodactyla > Bovidae > Bos > Bos javanicus. The sequence continues at coordinate 164,148 of NW_026894170.1, forward strand.
CCCCCACCACCATCTCGCTCTCTCTGTCAAAGAGTTAACTTACAGCTCCAATTCATAAAGTTCCTTGTCATTCTTCCCTTTAACTTCCAGCTGAGTCTCCATCTGGAGCGCGGAACCCACCACGCTTACTAATTATGCCTGGGCTGCTAAGACCCACTCGAGAAGGTGTCTAGGGTGAGGCACCTTTCGCTATTCGAGAGGGCGCCTGCGGCCTACGTAAGTGGTGAAAACTTCTTGTCTTGAAGTTTGATTGGTCTTCCGCGTAAACCAAGCTACTCAGTCTCTTTTCTCCACCGAATTTTCCTACTGAGCTCTCCTCATACTATTATTCTTGACATCTCTGATTAGCATATAAATAGTCGCCTAGGCCATCTCTCCTTCGAATACCCTGGATCAGTTGGGGCTGGTCCCCGGCAGGTGGCGACCGAACAGGGACCTCAGGAGGCAATACTCAAAGAGCTGAGCAGACACGAACCACGCAATCAGCAGGCAATAAGCATGGAGCTCAGCAGTGACGAATCATGCTGCTCAACTGGCAATAATCAAGCACGTGACCAGGCAGGAATCACGCAGCTCAGCTGGCAATTGTCAAGCAGATGAGCCGACAGGAATCACGCAGCTCAGCTGGCAATTGTCATGCAGATGAGCCGGCAGGAATCACGCAGCTCAGCAGGCCCTGATCACGTGACTCTGCAGGCACTGATCACGTGGCTGATCAAGTCCAGATCACGTGACTGAGCATGCACTGATCACGTGGCTATCATGCACTGATGACGTGACTGCGCATGCACTGATGACGTGGCTGATCGGGCACTGATCACATGGCTCATCATGCACTGATCACGTGTTTATCAGGCAATGATCAGTGACTGACAGGCGCTGATCATGGGACTGTGCACGCACTGATCACGTGGCTATCATGCACTGATCACGTGACTGCGCATGCACTGATGACGTGGCTGTTCGGGCACTGATCACGTGTTTATCAGGCAGTGATCAGTGACTGACAGGCGCTGATCAGGGGACTGTGCACGCACTGATCAGGTGGCTGATCAGGAACTGACCACCTGACCGCGCATGCAGTGATCACGTGGCTGGTCGCTCACTGATCACGTGTTTATCATACGGTGATCACGTGACTGAGAGGCGCTGATCACGTGACTGTGCCGTCAGTGATCACGTGGCTGAGCAGGCACTGATATCGTGACTGAGCATGCACTGATCATGTGCCGGGAGCCGGGGAGGCATTCCACTCTGGACAAAGGTCATGAGGAAGGAGGCTCGGCATACGCAAATGCGGGATCGAGCCTCAGGAGTCCACCCGGATATTCTCGAGCATCTCCCCCCAAAAAACCGGAGTCTGCCTACTGTATTGCTTTGTGCTCTCACCTCTGATTTCACTGGGGGCTGTCCCCCACCACCATCTCGCTCTCTCTGTCAAAGAGTTAACTTACAGCTCCAATTCATAAAGTTCCTTGTCATTCTTCCCTTTAACTTCCAGCTGAGTCTCCATCTGGAGCGCGGAACCCACCACGCTTACTAATTATGCCTGGGCTGCTAAGACCCACTCGAGAAGGTGTCTAGGGTGAGGCACCTTTCGCTATTCGAGAGGGCGCCTGCGGCCTACGTAAGTGGTGCAAACTTCTTGTCTTGAAGTTTGATTGGTCTTCCGCGTAAACCAAGCTACTCAGTCTCTTTTCTCCACCGAATTTTCCTACTGAGCTCTCCTCATACTATTATTCTTGACATCTCTGATTAGCATATAAATAGTCGCCTAGGCCATCTCTCCTTCGAATACCCTGGATCAGTTGGGGCTGGTCCCCGGCAGGTGGCGACCGAACAGGGACCTCAGGAGGCAATACTCAAAGAGCTGAGCAGACACGAACCACGCAATCAGCAGGCAATAAGCATGGAGCTCAGCAGTGACGAATCATGCTGCTCAACTGGCAATAATCAAGCACGTGACCAGGCAGGAATCACGCAGCTCAGCTGGCAATTGTCAAGCAGATGAGCCGACAGGAATCACGCAGCTCAGCTGGCAATTGTCATGCAGATGAGCCGGCAGGAATCACGCAGCTCAGCAGGCCCTGATCACGTGACTCTGCAGGCACTGATCACGTGGCTGATCAAGTCCAGATCACGTGACTGAGCATGCACTGATCACGTGGCTATCATGCACTGATGACGTGACTGCGCATGCACTGATGACGTGGCTGATCGGGCACTGATCACATGGCTCATCATGCACTGATCACGTGTTTATCAGGCAATGATCAGTGACTGACAGGCGCTGATCATGGGACTGTGCACGCACTGATCACGTGGCTATCATGCACTGATCACGTGACTGCGCATGCACTGATGACGTGGCTGTTCGGGCACTGATCACGTGTTTATCAGGCAGTGATCAGTGACTGACAGGCGCTGATCAGGGGACTGTGCACGCACTGATCAGGTGGCTGATCAGGAACTGACCACCTGACCGCGCATGCAGTGATCACGTGGCTGGTCGCTCACTGATCACGTGTTTATCATACGGTGATCACGTGACTGAGAGGCGCTGATCACGTGACTGTGCCGTCAGTGATCACGTGGCTGAGCAGGCACTGATATCGTGACTGAGCATGCACTGATCATGTGCCGGGAGCCGGGGAGGCATTCCACTCTGGACAAAGGTCATGAGGAAGGAGGCTCGGCATACGCAAATGCGGGATCGAGCCTCAGGAGTCCACCCGGATATTCTCGAGCATCTCCCCCAAAAAAACCGGAGTCTGCCTACTGTATTGCTTTGTGCTCTCACCTCTGATTTCACTGGGGGCTGTCCCCCACCACCATCTCGCTCTCTCTGTCAAAGAGTTAACTTACAGCTCCAATTCATAAAGTTCCTTGTCATTCTTCCCTTTAACTTCCAGCTGAGTCTCCATCTGGAGCGCGGAACCCACCACGCTTACTAATTATGCCTGGGCTGCTAAGACCCACTCGAGAAGGTGTCTAGGGTGAGGCACCTTTCGCTATTCGAGAGGGCGCCTGCGGCCTACGTAAGTGGTGCAAACTTCTTGTCTTGAAGTTTGATTGGTCTTCCGCGTAAACCAAGCTACTCAGTCTCTTTTCTCCACCGAATTTTCCTACTGAGCTCTCCTCATACTATTATTCTTGACATCTCTGATTAGCATATAAATAGTCGCCTAGGCCATCTCTCCTTCGAATACCCTGGATCAGTTGGGGCTGGTCCCCGGCAGGTGGCGACCGAACAGGGACCTCAGGAGGCAATACTCAAAGAGCTGAGCAGACACGAACCACGCAATCAGCAGGCAATAAGCATGGAGCTCAGCAGTGACGAATCATGCTGCTCAACTGGCAATAATCAAGCACGTGACCAGGCAGGAATCACGCAGCTCAGCTGGCAATTGTCAAGCAGATGAGCCGACAGGAATCACGCAGCTCAGCTGGCAAGATTGTCATGCAGATGAGCCGGCAGGAATCACGCAGCTCAGCAGGCCCTGATCACGTGACTCTGCAGGCACTGATCACGTGGCTGATCAAGTCCAGATCACGTGACTGAGCATGCACTGATCACGTGGCTATCATGCACTGATGACGTGACTGCGCATGCACTGATGACGTGGCTGATCGGGCACTGATCACATGGCTCATCATGCACTGATCACGTGTTTATCAGGCAATGATCAGTGACTGACAGGCGCTGATCATGGGACTGTGCACGCACTGATCACGTGGCTATCATGCACTGATCACGTGACTGCGCATGCACTGATGACGTGGCTGTTCGGGCACTGATCACGTGTTTATCAGGCAGTGATCAGTGACTGACAGGCGCTGATCAGGGGACTGTGCACGCACTGATCAGGTGGCTGATCAGGAACTGACCACCTGACCGCGCATGCAGTGATCACGTGGCTGGTCGCTCACTGATCACGTGTTTATCATACGGTGATCACGTGACTGAGAGGCGCTGATCACGTGACTGTGCCGTCAGTGATCACGTGGCTGAGCAGGCACTGATATCGTGACTGAGCATGCACTGATCATGTGCCGGGAGCCGGGGAGGCATTCCACTCTGGACAAAGGTCATGAGGAAGGAGGCTCGGCATACGCAAATGCGGGATCGAGCCTCAGGAGTCCACCCGGATATTCTCGAGCATCTCCCCCCAAAAAAACCGGAGTCTGCCTACTGTATTGCTTTGTGCTCTCACCTCTGATTTCACTGGGGGCTGTCCCCCACCACCATCTCGCTCTCTCTGTCAAAGAGTTAACTTACAGCTCCAATTCATAAAGTTCCTTGTCATTCTTCCCTTTAACTTCCAGCTGAGTCTCCATCTGGAGCGCGGAACCCACCACGCTTACTAATTATGCCTGGGCTGCTAAGACCCACTCGAGAAGGTGTCTAGGGTGAGGCACCTTTCGCTATTCGAGAGGGCGCCTGCGGCCTACGTAAGTGGTGCAAACTTCTTGTCTTGAAGTTTGATTGGTCTTCCGCGTAAACCAAGCTACTCAGTCTCTTTTCTCCACCGAATTTTCCTACTGAGCTCTCCTCATACTATTATTCTTGACATCTCTGATTAGCATATAAATAGTCGCCTAGGCCATCTCTCCTTCGAATACCCTGGATCAGTTGGGGCTGGTCCCCGGCAGGTGGCGACCGAACAGGGACCTCAGGAGGCAATACTCAAAGAGCTGAGCAGACACGAACCACGCAATCAGCAGGCAATAAGCATGGAGCTCAGCAGTGACGAATCATGCTGCTCAACTGGCAATAATCAAGCACGTGACCAGGCAGGAATCACGCAGCTCAGCTGGCAATTGTCAAGCAGATGAGCCGACAGGAATCACGCAGCTCAGCTGGCAATTGTCATGCAGATGAGCCGGCAGGAATCACGCAGCTCAGCAGGCCCTGATCACGTGACTCTGCAGGCACTGATCACGTGGCTGATCAAGTCCAGATCACGTGACTGAGCATGCACTGATCACGTGGCTATCATGCACTGATGACGTGACTGCGCATGCACTGATGACGTGGCTGATCGGGCACTGATCACATGGCTCATCATGCACTGATCACGTGTTTATCAGGCAATGATCAGTGACTGACAGGCGCTGATCATGGGACTGTGCACGCACTGATCACGTGGCTATCATGCACTGATCACGTGACTGCGCATGCACTGATGACGTGGCTGTTCGGGCACTGATCACGTGTTTATCAGGCAGTGATCAGTGACTGACAGGCGCTGATCAGGGGACTGTGCACGCACTGATCAGGTGGCTGATCAGGAACTGACCACCTGACCGCGCATGCAGTGATCACGTGGCTGGTCGCTCACTGATCACGTGTTTATCATACGGTGATCACGTGACTGAGAGGCGCTGATCACGTGACTGTGCCGTCAGTGATCACGTGGCTGAGCAGGCACTGATATCGTGACTGAGCATGCACTGATCATGTGCCGGGAGCCGGGGAGGCATTCCACTCTGGACAAAGGTCATGAGGAAGGAGGCTCGGCATACGCAAATGCGGGATCGAGCCTCAGGAGTCCACCCGGATATTCTCGAGCATCTCCCCCCAAAAAAACCGGAGTCTGCCTACTGTATTGCTTTGTGCTCTCACCTCTGATTTCACTGGGGGCTGTCCCCCACCACCATCTCGCTCTCTCTGTCAAAGAGTTAACTTACAGCTCCAATTCATAAAGTTCCTTGTCATTCTTCCCTTTAACTTCCAGCTGAGTCTCCATCTGGAGCGCGGAACCCACCACGCTTACTAATTATGCCTGGGCTGCTAAGACCCACTCGAGAAGGTGTCTAGGGTGAGGCACCTTTCGCCATTCGAGAGGGCGCCTGCGGCCTACGTAAGTGGTGCAAACTTCTTGTCTTGAAGTTTGATTGGTCTTCCGCGTAAACCAAGCTACTCAGTCTCTTTTCTCCACCGAATTTTCCTACTGAGCTCTCCTCATACTATTATTCTTGACATCTCTGATTAGCATATAAATAGTCGCCTAGGCCATCTCTCCTTCGAATACCCTGGATCAGTTGGGGCTGGTCCCCGGCAGGTGGCGACCGAACAGGGACCTCAGGAGGCAATACTCAAAGAGCTGAGCAGACACGAACCACGCAATCAGCAGGCAATAAGCATGGAGCTCAGCAGTGACGAATCATGCTGCTCAACTGGCAATAATCAAGCACGTGACCAGGCAGGAATCACGCAGCTCAGCTGGCAATTGTCAAGCAGATGAGCCGACAGGAATCACGCAGCTCAGCTGGCAATTGTCATGCAGATGAGCCGGCAGGAATCACGCAGCTCAGCAGGCCCTGATCACGTGACTCTGCAGGCACTGATCACGTGGCTGATCAAGTCCAGATCACGTGACTGAGCATGCACTGATCACGTGGCTATCATGCACTGATGACGTGACTGCGCATGCACTGATGACGTGGCTGATCGGGCACTGATCACATGGCTCATCATGCACTGATCACGTGTTTATCAGGCAATGATCAGTGACTGACAGGCGCTGATCATGGGACTGTGCACGCACTGATCACGTGGCTATCATGCACTGATCACGTGACTGCGCATGCACTGATGACGTGGCTGTTCGGGCACTGATCACGTGTTTATCAGGCAGTGATCAGTGACTGACAGGCGCTGATCAGGGGACTGTGCACGCACTGATCAGGTGGCTGATCAGGAACTGACCACCTGACCGCGCATGCAGTGATCACGTGGCTGGTCGCTCACTGATCACGTGTTTATCATACGGTGATCACGTGACTGAGAGGCGCTGATCACGTGACTGTGCCGTCAGTGATCACGTGGCTGAGCAGGCACTGATATCGTGACTGAGCATGCACTGATCATGTGCCGGGAGCCGGGGAGGCATTCCACTCTGGACAAAGGTCATGAGGAAGGAGGCTCGGCATACGCAAATGCGGGATCGAGCCTCAGGAGTCCACCCGGATATTCTCGAGCATCTCCCCCCAAAAACCGGAGTCTGCCTACTGTATTGCTTTGTGCTCTCACCTCTGATTTCACTGGGGGCTGTCCCCCACCACCATCTCGCTCTCTCTGTCAAAGAGTTAACTTACAGCTCCAATTCATAAAGTTCCTTGTCATTCTTCCCTTTAACTTCCAGCTGAGTCTCCATCTGGAGCGCGGAACCCACCACGCTTACTAATTATGCCTGGGCTGCTAAGACCCACTCGAGAAGGTGTCTAGGGTGAGGCACCTTTCGCTATTCGAGAGGGCGCCTGCGGCCTACGTAAGTGGTGCAAACTTCTTGTCTTGAAGTTTGATTGGTCTTCCGCGTAAACCAAGCTACTCAGTCTCTTTTCTCCACCGAATTTTCCTACTGAGCTCTCCTCATACTATTATTCTTGACATCTCTGATTAGCATATAAATAGTCGCCTAGGCCATCTCTCCTTCGAATACCCTGGATCAGTTGGGGCTGGTCCCCGGCAGGTGGCGACCGAACAGGGACCTCAGGAGGCAATACTCAAAGAGCTGAGCAGACACGAACCACGCAATCAGCAGGCAATAAGCATGGAGCTCAGCAGTGACGAATCATGCTGCTCAACTGGCAATAATCAAGCACGTGACCAGGCAGGAATCACGCAGCTCAGCTGGCAATTGTCAAGCAGATGAGCCGACAGGAATCACGCAGCTCAGCTGGCAATTGTCATGCAGATGAGCCGGCAGGAATCACGCAGCTCAGCAGGCCCTGATCACGTGACTCTGCAGGCACTGATCACGTGGCTGATCAAGTCCAGATCACGTGACTGAGCATGCACTGATCACGTGGCTATCATGCACTGATGACGTGACTGCGCATGCACTGATGACGTGGCTGATCGGGCACTGATCACATGGCTCATCATGCACTGATCACGTGTTTATCAGGCAATGATCAGTGACTGACAGGCGCTGATCATGGGACTGTGCACGCACTGATCACGTGGCTATCATGCACTGATCACGTGACTGCGCATGCACTGATGACGTGGCTGTTCGGGCACTGATCACGTGTTTATCAGGCAGTGATCAGTGACTGACAGGCGCTGATCAGGGGACTGTGCACGCACTGATCAGGTGGCTGATCAGGAACTGACCACCTGACCGCGCATGCAGTGATCACGTGGCTGGTCGCTCACTGATCACGTGTTTATCATACGGTGATCACGTGACTGAGAGGCGCTGATCACGTGACTGTGCCGTCAGTGATCACGTGGCTGAGCAGGCACTGATATCGTGACTGAGCATGCACTGATCATGTGCCGGGAGCCGGGGAGGCATTCCACTCTGGACAAAGGTCATGAGGAAGGAGGCTCGGCATACGCAAATGCGGGATCGAGCCTCAGGAGTCCACCCGGATATTCTCGAGCATCTCCCCCAAAAAAACCGGAGTCTGCCTACTGTATTGCTTTGTGCTCTCACCTCTGATTTCACTGGGGGCTGTCCCCCACCACCATCTCGCTCTCTCTGTCAAAGAGTTAACTTACAGCTCCAATTCATAAAGTTCCTTGTCATTCTTCCCTTTAACTTCCAGCTGAGTCTCCATCTGGAGCGCGGAACCCACCACGCTTACTAATTATGCCTGGGCTGCTAAGACCCACTCGAGAAGGTGTCTAGGGTGAGGCACCTTTCGCTATTCGAGAGGGCGCCTGCGGCCCACGTAAGTGGTGCAAACTTCTTGTCTTGAAGTTTGATTGGTCTTCCGCATAAACCAAGCTACTCAGTCTCTTTTCTCCACCGAATTTTCCTACTGAGCTCTCCTCATACAATTATTCTTGACATCTCTGATTAGCATATAAATAGTCGCTTAGGCCATCTCTCCTTCGAATACCCTGGATCAGCTGGGGCTGGTCCCCGACAGGTGGCGACCGAACAGGGACCTCAGGAGGCAATACTCAAAGAGCTGAGCAGACAGGAACCACGCAATCAGCAGGCAATAAGCATGGAGCTCAGCAGTGACGAATCATGCTGCTCAACTGGCAACAATCAAGCACGTGACCAGGCAGGAATCACGCAGCTCAGCTGGCAATTGTCAAGCAGATGAGCCGACAGGAATCACGCAGCTCAGCTGGCAATTGTCATGCAGATGAGCCGGCAGGAATCACGCAGCTCAGCAGGCCCTGATCACGTGACTCTGCAGGCACTGATCACGTGGCTGATCAAGTCCAGATCACGTGACTGAGCAGGCACTGATCACGTGGCTATCATGCACTGATGACGTGACTGCGCATGCACTGATGACGTGGCTGATCGGGCACTGATCACATGGCTCATCATGCACTGATCACGTGTTTCTCAGGCAATGATCAGTGACTGACAGGCGCTGATCATGTGACTGTGCACGCACTGATCACGTGGCTATCATGCACTGATCACGTGACTGCGCATGCACTGATGACGTGGCTGTTCGGGCACTGATCACGGGTTTATCAGGCAGTGATCAGTGACTGACAGGCGCTGATCAGGGGACTGTGCACGCACTGATCAGGTGGCTGATCAGGAACTGACCACCTGACCGCGCATGCAGTGATCACGTGGCTGGTCGCTCACTGATCACGTGTTTATCATACGGTGATCACGTGACTGAGAGGCGCTGATCACGTGACTGTGCCGTCAGTGATCACGTGGCTGAGCAGGCACTGATATCGTGACTGAGCATGCACTGATCATGTGCCGGGAGCCGGGGAGGCATTCCACTCTGGACAAAGGTCATGAGGAAGGAGGCTCGGCATACACAAATGCGGGATCGAGCCTCAGGAGTCCACCCGGATATTCTCGAGCATCTCCCCCAAAAAAACCGGAGTCTGCCTACTGTATTGCTTTGTGCTCTCACCTCTGATTTCACTGGGGGCTGTCCCCCACCACCATCTCGCTCTCTCTGTCAAAGAGGTAACTTACAGCTCCAATTCCTAAAGTTCCTTGTCATTCTTCCCTTTAACTTCCAGCTGAGTCTCCATCTGGAGCGCGGAACCCACCACGCTTCCTAATTATGCCTGGGCTACTAAGACCCACTCGAGAAGGTGTCTAGGGTGAGGCACCTTTCGCCATTCGAGAGGGCGCCTGGGGCCTACGTAAGTGGTGCAAACTTCTTGTCTTGAAGTTTGATTGGTCTTCCGCGTAAACCAAGCTACTCAGTCTCTTTTCTCCACCGAATTTTCCTACTGAGCTCTCCTCATACTATTATTCTTGACATCTCTGATTAGCATATAAATAGTCGCCTAGGCCATCTCTCCTTCGAATACCCTGGATCAGCTGGGGCTGGTCCCCGGCAGGTGGCGACCGAACAGGGACCTCAGGAGGCGATACTCAAAGAGCTGAGCAGACACGAACCACGCAATCAGCAGGCAATAAGCATGGAGCTCAGCAGTGACGAATCATGCTGCTCAACTGGCAACAATCAAGCACGTGACCAGGCAGGAATCACGCAGCTCAGCTGGCAATTGTCAAGCAGATGAGCCGACAGGAATCACGCAGCTCAGATGGCAATTGTCATGCAGATGAGCCGGCAGGAATCACGCAGCTCAGCAGGCCCTGATCACGTGACTCTGCAGGCACTGATCACGTGGCTGATCAAGTACAGATCACGTGACTGAGCATGCACTGATCACGTGGCTATCATGCACTGATGACGCGACTGCGCATGCACTGATGACGTGGCTGATCAGGCACTGATCACATGGCTCATCATGCACTGATCACGTGTTTATCAGGCAATGATCAGTGACTGACAGGCGCTGATCACGGGACTGAGCACGCACTGATCACGTGGCTATCATGCACTGATCACGTGACTGCGCATGCACTGATGACGTGGCTGTTCGGGCACTGATCACGTGTTTATCAGGCAGTGATCAGTGACTGACAGGCGCTGATCAGGGGACTGTGCACGCACTGATCAGGTGGCTGATCAGGAACTGACCACCTGACCGCGCATGCAGTGATCACGTGGCTGGTCGCTCACTGATCACGTGTTTATCATACGGTGATCACGTGACTGAGAGGCGCTGATCACGTGACTGTGCCGTCAGTGATCACGTGGCTGAGCAGGCACTGATATCGTGACTGAGCATGCACTGATCATGTGCCGGGAGCCGGGGAGGCATTCCACTCTGGACAAAGGTCATGAGGAAGGAGGCTCGGCATACGCAAATGCGGGATCGAGCCCCAGGAGTCCACCCGGATATTCTCGAGCATCTCCCCCCAAAAACCGGAGTCTGCCTACTGTATTGCTTTGTGCTCTCACCTCTGATTTCACTGGGGGCTGTCCCCCACCACCATCTCGCTCTCTCTGTCAAAGAGTTAACTTACAGCTCCAATTCATAAAGTTCCTTGTCATTCTTCCTTTTAACTTCCAGCTGAGTCTCCATCTGGAGCGCGGAACCCACCACGCTTCCTAATTATGCCTGGGCTGCTAAGACCCACTCGAGAAGGTGTCTAGGCTGAGGCACCTTTCGCCATTCGAGAGGGCGCCTGCGGCCTACGTAAGTGGTGCAAACTTCTTGTCTTGAAGTTTGATTGGTCTTCCGCGTAAACCAAGCTACTCAGTCTCTTTTCTCCACCGAATTTTCCTACTGAGCTCTCCTCATACTATTATTCTTGACATCTCTGATTAGCATATAAATAGTCGCCTAGGCCATCTCTCCTTCGAATACCCTGGATCAGTTGGGGCTGGTCCCCGGCAGGTGGCGACCGAACAGGGACCTCAGGAGGCAATACTCAAAGAGCTGAGCAGACACGAACCACGCAATCAGCAGGCAATAAGCATGGAGCTCAGCAGTGACGAATCATGCTGCTCAACTGGCAACAATCAAGCACGTGACCAGGCAGGAATCACGCAGCTCAGCTGGCAATTGTCAAGCAGATGAGCCGACAGGAATCACGCAGCTCAGATGGCAATTGTCATGCAGATGAGCGGCAGGAATCACGCAGCTCAGCTGCACATGCATGAGCCGGCAGGAATCACGCAGCTCAGCAGGCCCGGATCACGTGACTCTGCAGGCACTGATCACGTGGCTGATCAAGTCCAGATCACGTGACTGAGCATGCACTGATCACGTGGCTATCATGCACTGATGACGTGACTGCGCATGCACTGATGACGTGGCTGATCGGCACTGATCACATGGCTCATCATGCACTGATCACGTGTTTATCAGGCAATGATCAGTGACCGACAGGCGCTGATCATGGGACTGTGCACGCACTGATCACGTGGCTATCATGCACTGATCACGTGACTGCGCATGCACTGATGACGTGGCTGTTCGGGCACTGATCACGGGTTTATCAGGCAGTGATCAGTGACTGACAGGCGCTGATCAGGGGACTGTGCACGCACTGATCAGGTGGCTGATCAGGAACTGACCACCCGACCGCGCATGCAGTGATCACGTGGCTGGTCGCTCACTGATCACGTGTTTATCATACGGTGATCACGTGACTGAGAGGCGCTGATCACGTGACTGTGCCGTCAGTGATCACGTGGCTGAGCAGGCACTGATATCGTGACTGAGCATGCACTGATCATGTGCCGGGAGCCGAGGCATTCCACTCTGGACAAAGGTCATGAGGAAGGAGGCTCGGCATACGCAAATGCGGGATCGAGCCTCAGGAGCCCACCCGGATATTCTCGAGCATCTCCCCCAAAAAACGGAGTCTGCCTACTGTATTGCTTTGTGCTCACCTCTGATTTCACTGGGGCTGTCCCCCACCACCATCTCGCTCTCTCTGTCAAAGAGTTAACTTACAGCTCCAATTCATAAAGTTCCTTGTCATTCTTCCCTTTAACTTCCAGCTGAGTCTCCATCTGGAGCGCGGAACCCACCACGCTTACTAATTATGCCTGGGCTGCTAAGACCCACTCGAGAAGGTGTCTAGTGAGGCACCTTTCGCTATTCGAGAGGGCGCCTGCGGCCTACGTAAGTGGTGCAAACTTCTTGTCTTGAAGTTTGATTGGTCTTCCGCGGAAACCAAGCTACTCAGTCTCTTTTCTCCACCGAATTTTCCTACTGAGCTCTCCTCACTATTATTCTTGACATCTCTGATTAGCATATAAATAGTCGCCTAGGCCATCTCTCCTTCGAATACCCTGGATCAGTTGGGGCTGGTCCCCGGCAGGTGGCGACCGAACAGGGACTCAGAGGCAATACTCAAAGAGCTGAGCAGACACGAACCACGCAATCAGCAGGCAATAAGCATG